>NC_090410.1:0-300000 GCF_036365525.1 Heterodontus francisci
TTGAAGTTATTAGTTCCAGACCTCCTGCTGGCTAGTCAGGCCAGTCACCAGCCAATTCTCCCACAGAACGTACTAATTACTGTTGCTGCTGGGGGCAATTGGATATATCAATTCATCCTTGTTTTCCACTCCAAGTTGCCAGTACTGCTCAAACTGTACTATCTCCTGGCAACACAATTTATGGCCTGCATTTTCCACTGGCGATGGTTGATATGGTTGAGGAACTTCCAAGGAGTCCCTGCAACATTTGCATGAGGCCCCTCTTTACTTCTGGTCATCTCCATACAAGAGCAGCTTGGGCAGATGACTAGAGCCTATGTGGGCAACATTACATGTCCAACACTAAGCTTAGCAGGAGGATGGGCTTGATGCTCCTGTTGGTTGTTTCCATGAAAATTTTGTGATGCAGTCCTGCCAGCAGATCTTGAAACTGCCAAGGCAGTGATGGGAGTTCTCTTCAAGTTATACACAGACAGCATTACAGGACACATTAGTACCAGCCACATGAGCAGCAAGGAGAATGGATTTGTCCCCTTCTGTCCACAGGTTAAGCCTGCCAAATTTTTTTTCTTTATGATTAAATATGCTAGACTAGGAAATAGACAATGCTGGCATCAAACTAGAGGCTGCTCCCCAAATCAGTAAATTCTTTTAAAGCCTTCAGCCTTGTTAGCCAAACAATGTCAAAGTTATCTGTATTCTGCTTAGATTGCTCCTTCACCGACAGTTGTGCTGGCTCCAAAAAAAAAAAGTGTTGTATTTGACTGTGGGCAAAGTGCTGTGAAATGACTGAAAATTGCACAGAACAGTCTTTGTATTGGAGCCTGAAGACAAGTTTGAAAAGGGTTTCAGTCCAGCTGCTTACATAAACACCCTCAGTAAACTCTGGCATTGCCTGCTGCAGAATTATGCTCAAAAAGATGGTCAACATGGTTGGAGCCAGCCTATACCATTAGAGATACACAAGGGGATGGAAGGTCACTTTTGCTGGACTTGAAGTTTACTTTCATGCAACTGCTTCACAGAAGCTAGGAATCTGGGTGGGCTAAAGTATATGAAATATTTGAAGTCCATCTGATGACTGTCAAATGCCTTACTCAGGCACAGCAAATTAAAAACATACAGGTCTTTGTTTTGCTCTCCAATTACTAGTGTCAATTGAATGTTTTTGGTGCCCGTTTGCTCTGAAGCTATACTGGCTCTAAAATGGTCTTAGACAAAATGGTAGGCAGAAGCCATTCATTCAGAATTTCTCTCGCCACAATCTTCCCAGCAATAAAAACACAAGAGTGAACCCATTGTTGATGGAACAGTCCGGATTTTTTTTTTTTATTTTGGCTCCAGGGGCTTTGTTCTTTTTCAATCTGCTTGATGGCAGTTTACTGCAGAGTTGGGTTCTCATCCACTTATTTGAAAGGCTGTTTTGTGATTGATGGCAGTATCATGCACTGTGCACTTAGGACCACAAAGAATTTCAAACTACTCAGACAAACTTTCCACTGCTGATTCCTCGTCAGTGTGCAGATCTTTTGCCTTTGGTGTGCTGGTCAAACACCAGATTTTAGTGCTTCAGGGAAAGTTGTTGCCAGTCTTGGTGTAAATTTCAGTTTTTTTTCCACCTGCAAACCACCAGTCCTTTCAGATATTCAACTTCGATTGAAAGGTGCTGCAGGCTTGAGAGACAGTTTTTGCCCCTTAGCTTGTGAACCCAATGAGCATGAGCCAACAGTTTTATTAGCACAACTTAAATTTCCTTGTCATTTTTAAATTAAACCAGTCCCTGGTTTGTTTTATTTTTTTTTTTTTAAGTTTGATGTATCTAGTACTGCAGCTTTCCTGTGTTCCCAGAATTCTTCTACAACAGAATTAATGAAGTCAGGATGTTCCAGTTTAGGCTTGAAGATCATTTAATATCTTGCTCTAAGCCTGTTTTTTGGGTTTAGGCTTGAAGACAAACAGCTTAGAATGACAAAGCCAGTGGTCTGATGTGCAGTGCAGACTGGGCACATCTCATGTGCAGGACATCCTTTAAGTCACACTTGCCCAAAGATGCAATCTCAGGTACCAGAATTAAGAGTGAGGATGCATCAATCTGTTCTTGAAGCAATCCAATTCTTCAAAAGAAAGCATTTGTTATGGACAGCTACTTTTCTGCAGAATTCCATCTGTAAGTAAAAACAAAGAAATGCTGCACTCCGGAAGCATCTGTGGAGAGAAGCAGAAATAACGCCACGTTAGTGACCCTTCATTTGAACTCGCAGTTGTTTATAATGTAACAGGTGAATCAAGTCAAGTGGGGTGGGGAAAGAAAAAAAGATAAAGGCAAGGTGATTGGATACAGGGCCACAGAATACATGACTAGGTCATGCAGCAAAGCCAAACAGTATCTTAATGGTGTGCTGAAAAGACAAAGCCTTACTGAAGAAGTTTTTTTTTTTTTAATATAAATTGATGCAAATGAAGAGCCCTGACCTAAAGCACAAATCATTAACAGGGAGCAGGCACCTTATTTTTTTCCAAGTAACAAACCAACAAAGGGGGACAGTGATGCTCCGACATTGAAATTAATGTTCAGTCTGGTAGGCTGTAGGGTGACTAAAATCAAATGATGCTGTTCAAGCTTGTGTTGAATTTCACTGGAACACTACAGCAAGTCCAGGACAGGTATGGCTATGAGATTATGAGGGGGTGCTGTTGCAATTGAAAGCAACTGGAAACTGTTAGGCTTTTGCACAAAGCCAAGCTGTTGTTCAAAGCAGTCACCGCATCAGCGCTTGGTCTCCAGTGAGCACATGACAACCAGCCGATACGGTATACTCTTTGAAAGTGCAGGTAAATTGGGCCAGCACAGTTGTTAGCACCTTCGCCTCACAGCGCCAGCAACCCAGGTCCAGTTCTGGGTAGCGCCTGTGTGGAGTTTGTAAGTTCTCCTGGTGACCATGTGGATTTCTGCCAGGTGCTCTGGTTTCCTCCCACAGCCAAAGACTTACAGGTTGATAGGTCAATTCTAATTTTCCCCCAGTGTAGGTAGGTGGTAGGAGAATGGTGGGGATGTGTTAAGGAATATGGGATTAAAGTAAGATTAGTATAAATAGGTGGTTGTTGGTCAGCACAGACTTGTTGGGCCTGTTTCAGGGCTGTATCTTTTCATGTCCAAGTCTGTCTGAATTGCTGCTAAACTTGAAAAGGAGTGTTTGGGCCATTGGATAGTGAAGAGAGGGGAAGTTAAAAAAAAAAGGCAGGTGTCACATTCTGCAATTGCATGAGAAGCTACTGTGCAAAACGGGAAGAAGTGTTGGGATAATAGAAGAGTGGACCAGGGTGTCAGAGGGAATGATCCTTAGGAATGCTGACAGGTGAGGGGGAATATGCTTTTGGTAGTGGCATCACACTGGATGTGGCAGTAATGGCAAGGCCAAATGCTTTGGATGGAGGCTTGAGGTGGAAAGGAGGACAAAAAGTAACCCTTGTATGTTAGTAGGAAGGAGGCAAAGGGGGCAGGGTAGAAGTGCCACTAACATGCTTGACACTGGGAGGGGGGGGGGGGGGGGGGGAAGGGGGGGGGGGGGACCCTGTTGAGCACAGTGGTGCTGAGTAAGGGGAATCTGTTGAGGGAGGGAGGATGGATGGATGGACTGAGATGTACCAGAAGCCTAGTTGTGCAGGGTTGCATCATCCTCAGAACATAATGGAATTGAATAGGTTTCCTGACTCGATGTAGATAGGCTGACTAGAAGGGAGACTAGGTTGGACTTGGTGCTTGGCAACGAATCAGGCCAGGTGGCAGATCTCTCAGTGGGAGAGCATTTCAGTGATGGTGACCATAACTCCCTGACCTTTATTATAGTCATGGAGGGGGACAGGAGCAGACAGGGTGGGATAATATTTAATTGGGGGAGGGGGAATTACAGTGCTATTAGGCAGGAACTGGGTAGCATAAATTGAGAACAGATGTTCAGGGAAATGCACGACAGAAATGTGGAGGTTGTTTAGGGAGCACTTGCTGCGACTGCAGAACAAACCTATCCAGGTGAGGCAGGGAAGGGATGGTAGGGTGAAGGAACCTTGGATGACAAGAGATGTGGAACAGCTAGTCAAGAGGAAGAAGGAAGCAAGGATCAGACAGGGCCCCAGAGGGTTACAAGGTAGCCAGGAAGGAACTGAAGAATGGACTTAGAGCTAGAAGGGGACATGAAAAAGTCTTGGCGGGTAGGATTAAAGGAAAATCCCAAGGCGTTCTACACTTGAGGCACAAGAGGGTGGCCAGAGTGAGGGTAGGGCCAATCAGGGATAGTGGAGGGAACTTCTGCCTGGAGTTGGAGAAGGTAGGGGAGGTCCTTAATGAATACTTCGCTTCAGTATTCATTAGTGAGAGGGACCTGGTCATATGTGAGGACAGCATGGAACAGGCTGAGGTTAAGAGGGAGGATGTGCCGGAAATTTTGAATGGTATGAGGACAGATAAGTCCCCAGGGCCAGACGGGATTTACCCAAGGATATTACGGGAAGCGAGGGAAGAGATTGCCGCGCCTTTGGTGATGATCTTTGCATCTTCATTGTCCACTGGAGTAGTACCAGATGATTGGAGGGTGGCAAATGTTGTTCTTGTTCAAGAAAGGGAATACGGGTAACCCTGGGAATTATAGACCAGTCTTAAGTCAGTAATGGGCAAATTATTGGAGAGGATTCTAAGACAGGATTTATGATTATTTGGAAAAGCATGGTTTGATTAGACAGTCAGCATGGCTTTGTGAGGGGCAGGTCATGCCTCACAAGCCTTGTTGAATTCTTTGAAGATGTGACAAAACACATTTATGAAGGAAGAGCAGTGGATGTGGAGTATATGGATTTTAGCAAGGTGTTTGATGAAGGTTCCCCATGGTAGGCTCATTCAGAAAATGAGGCATGGGATTCAGGGAATTTGGCTGTCTTGAAACAGAATTGGCTGGCCCATAGAAGTCAGAGGGTCGTAGTAGATGGAAAGTATTCAGCATGGAGCTCTGTGACCAGTGGTGTTCCACAAGGATCTGTTCGGGGACCTCTGCTCTGTGATTTTTATAAATGACTTGGATGAGGAAGTGGAAGGCTGGGTTAGCAAGTTTGCCAATGACACGAAGGTTGCTGGAGTTGTGGATAGTGTGGAAGGCTGTTGTAGGTTGCAACGGGACATTGACAGGATGCAGAGCTGGGCTGAGTAGTGACAGGTGGAGTTCAACCTGGAAAAGTGTGAAGTGATTCATTTTGGAAGGTCAAACTTGAATGCAGAATACAGGCTTAAAGACAGGATTCTTGGTCGTGTGGAGGAACAGAGGGATCTTGGGGTCCATGTCCATAGATCGGTCAAAGTTGCCACCCAAGTTGATAGGGTTGTCAAGGAGTATGGTGTGTTGGCTTTCATTAACAGGGGGATTGAATTTAAGAGCCGCGAGGTTATGCTGCAGCTCTATAAGGCCCTGGTTTGACCACACTTGGAATATTGTGTTCAGTTCTGGTCGCCTCATTATAGGAAGGATGTGGAAGCTTCAGAGAGGGTGCAGAAGAGATTTACCAGGATGCTGCCTGGACTGGAGGGCATGTCTTACGAAGGAATATTGAGGGAGCTAGGGTTTTTCTCATTGGAGCAAAGGATGAGGTGCAACTTGATGGAGGGGGTACAAGATGAGAGGCATTGATAGAGTGGATAGCCAGAGACTTTTTCCCCAGGGTGGAAAGGGCCATCACCAGGGGGTATAATTTGAAAGGTGATTGGAGGAAGGTTTTGGAGAGATGTCAGAGGTAGGTTCTTTACATAGAGAGTGGTGGGTGCGTGGAATGCACTGCCAGCGGTGGTAGAAGCAGATACATTAGGGGCATTTAAGCAACTCTTGGATAGGTACATGGATGATAGTAGAATGAAGGGTAGGTAGTTAGTTTGATCTTAGAGTAGGTTAAAGGTTTGGCACACTGTGGGCCAAAGGGCCTGTACTGTGCCATGTTCGAATGTTCTAATAGCAGCAGTAGGCAATTCAGCCCCTTGAATGTGCTCTGCCATTCAAAGCCATCATGACTGATCTCACCTCAGCATCAACTCTACTTTCCTGCCCATTCTTCATAACCCTTCAAGCCTTTAGTAAAAATCTGTCACATTTACTCAATGCCCTGGCATCCACCACACTCTGGAGTAGTGAATTCCAGAGACCCTTTGAGAAGTAATTTCTCCTCATCTCTGGTTTAAATCTGCAACCCCTTATCCTAAAACTATAACTTCTCATTCTGGTTTGCCCCACCAGAGGAAACATCCTCTCTACATCTACTTTGTCAATTCCCTTAATCATTTATGTACCTCAATTAGATCTCCTCTCATTCTTCTAAACTCTGGAGTCAAGGCCTAAACTGCTCAATCTCTTAACCCTGCAGAGATGAGGGGTTTGTTTAAGGAAAATCCCAAAGCCTTTTATTCATATATAAAGGAGCAAGAGGATAACTAGAGAAAGGATTGGCCCACTCAAGGACAAAAGGAGGAAAGTTATGCGTGTAGTCAGTGAAAATGGGGGAAGATTCTAAACGAGTACTTTGCATCGGTATTCACCGAGGAGAGGGACATGACTGATGTTGAGGTTAGGGACAGATGTTTGATTATTCTAGGTCAAGTCGGCATAAGGAGGGAGGAAGTGTTGGGTATTCTAAAAGGCATTAAGGTGGACAAGTCCCCAGGTCTGGATGGGATCTATCCCAGGTTATGAGGGAAGCGAGAGAGGAAATAGCTGGGGCCTTAACAGATATCTTTGCAGCATCCTTAAACACGGGTGAGGTCCCGGAGAATTGCTAATGTTGTCCCCTTGTTTAAGAAGGGTAGCACGGATAATCCAGGTAATTATAGACTGGTGAGCCTGACATCAGTGGTAGGGAAGCTGCTGGAGAAGATACTGAGGGATGGAATCTTTTCCCATTTGGAAGGAAATGGGCTTATCAGTGATAGGCAACATGGTTTTGTGCAGGGAAGGTCATGTCTTACCAACTTAATAGAATTCTTTGAGGAAGTGACAAAGTTGATTGATGAGGGAAGGGCTGTAGATGTCGTATACATGGACTTCAGTAAGGCGTTTGATAAGGTTCCCCATGGTAGGCTGATGGAGAAAGTGAAGGCGCATGGTGTCCAAGGTGTACTAGCTAGATGGATAAAGAACTGGCTGGGCAACAGGAGATGGAGAGTAGCAGTGGAAGGGAGTTTCTCAAAATGGAGACGTGTGACCAGTGGTGTTCCACAGGGATCAGTGCTGGGACTACTGTTTGTGATATATACAAATGATTTGGAGGGAAGTATAGGTGGTCTGATTAGCAAGTTTGCAGACGACACCAAGATTGGTGGAGTAGCAGATAGTGAAGGGGACTGTCAGAATACAGCAGAATATAGATTGGAGTTGGGCAGAGAAATGGCAGATGGAGTTCAATCAGGGTAAATGCGAGGTGATGCATTTTGGAAGATCCAATTCAAGAGTGAACTATACAGTAAATGGAAAAGTCCTGGGGAAAATTGATGTGCAGAGAGATTTGGGTGTTCAGGTCCATTGTTCCCTGAAGGTGGCAACGCAGGTCAATAGAGTTGTCAAGGCATACTTTCCTTCATCGGACAGGGTATTGAGTACAAGGGTTGGCAGGTCATGTTACAGTTGTATAAGACTTTGGCTCGGCCACATTTGGAATACGGCGTGCAGTTTAGAGATACAGCACTGAAACAGGCCCTTCGGCCACATTACCAAAAGAATGTAGATGCTTTGGAGAGGGTGCAGAGGAGGTTCACCAGGATGTTGCCTGGTATGGAGGGCGCTAGCTACGGAGAGAGGTTGAGTAGATTAGGATTATTTTCATTAGAAAGATGGAGGTTGAGGGGGGACCTGATTGAGGTGTACAAAATCATGAGGGGTATAGACAGGGTGGATAGCAAGAAGCTTCCCCCCCCCTAGAGTGGGGGATTCAATTACTAGGTGTCACGAGTTCAAAGAGAGGGGAAAGTTTAGGGGGGAATAAGAGTGGAAAGTTCTTTACGCAGAGGGTGGTGGGTGCCTGGAACGTGTTTCCAGCGGAGGTGGTAGACGCGGGCACGATAGCGTCTTTTAAGATGTATCTGGACAGATACATGAATGGGCAGGAAGCAGAGATAGAGACCCTTAGAAAATGGGCAACATGTTTAGATAGAAGATCTGGATTGGCGCAGGCTTGGAGGGCCGAAGGGCCTGTTCCTGTGCTGTAATTTTCTTTGCTCTCTGGAACCAATCTAGTGAACCTCATCTGAACTGCCTCCAAATCCAACTATTTCCCTTTTCAACTCAGGGGACCAAAACTGTACACAATACTCCAGATGCAGTCTCACTACTGCTTTGTATAGTTGCAGCAACACTTCCCTACTTTTATACTCTATTCCTTTAGCAATGAATGCCGACATTTCATTGGCCTTCCTTTTTTACTTGCTGCACCTGCAGACTACTTTGACAACTCATGTATCAGCACACTCCAATCCCTCGGCATCAAAGCTCAGTTTTCTCTTGTAGCTAATTTACCTTTCTAGCCCTTCAACAAAAATGGATAACCTCACTTATCCACATCGAAATCCATCTGCAAAATTTAGGCACACATTCACCTAACAAAGAAAATTACAGCACAGGAACAGGCCCTTCGGCCCTCCAAGCCTATGCCGATCCAAATCCTTTATCTAAACCTGTCGCCCATTTTCTAAGGGTCTCTATCTCTGCTTCCTGCCCATTCACGTAGCTGTCCAGATACATCTTAAAAGACGCTATTGCGCCCGCATCTACCACCTCCACTGGTAATGCGTTCCATGCACCCACCACCCTCTGCGTAATGAACTTTCCACGCATATCCCCCCTAAACCTTTCCCCTTTCACTTGGAACTCGTGTCCTTGTAATTGAATCCCCCACTCTGGGAAAAAGCTTCTTGCTATCCACCCTGTCTATACCTCTCATGATTTTGTACACCTCAATCAGGTCCCCCCTCAACCTCTGTCTTTCAAATGAAAATAATTCTAATCTACTCAACCTCTTCATAGCTAGCGCCCTCCATACCAGGCAACATCCTGGTAAACCTCCTCTGCACCCTCTCCAAAGCATCCACATCCTTTAGATAATGTGACCAGAACTGCACACAGTATTCCAAATGTGGCCGAACCAAAGTCCTATACAACTGTAACGTGACCTGCCAACCCTTGTACTCAATACCCCGTCCGACGAAGGAAAGCATGCCGTATGCCTTCTTGACCACTATTGACCTGCGTTGCCACCTTCAGGGAACAATGGACCTGAACACCCAAATCTCTGTCCATCAATTTTCCCCAGGACTTTTCCATTTACTGTATAGTTCACTCTTGAATTGGATCTTCCAAAATGCATCACCTCGCATTTGCCCTGATTGAACTCCATCTGCCATTTGTCTGCCCAACTCTCCAATCTATCTATATTCTGCTGTATTCTGACAGTCCCCTTCACTATCTGCTACTCCACCAATCTTAGTGTCGTCTGCAAACTTGCTAATCAGACCACCTATACTTCCCTTCAAATCATTTATGTATATCACAAACAGTGGCCCCAGCACTGATCCCTGTGGAACACCACTGGTCACACGTCTCCATTTTGAGAAACTCCCTTCCACTGCTACTGTCTTCTGTTGCCCAGCCAGTTCTTTATCCATCTAGCTAGTACATCTTGGACCCCATGCGCCTATCCATAGCCATTTGTACATTTATTGCAATTTAGTTTCACCATTTTAATGTTAGCTTACGATAGCAACATTTAAGAGGCATCTTGACAAATACACAAATACAATGGGAATATAGGGATACAGTCCCCAGAAGTGCAGAAGGTTTTAGTTTAGACAGGCATCAAGATCAGTGCAGGCTTGGAGGGTCAAATGGCCTGTTCTTGTGCTGTACTGTTCTTTGCTCTTGTTAATCTGCAAATTTGGCAAAAGTACCTTCTATCCCTGCATCCAATTAGTTATAGATTGTAAACAGTTGGGGCCTCAAGGAACTAACCTTGTGGCACCCTACTAGTTACATCTTGCCAACCATAAAAGGTCCCATCTATCCTATCCTCTATCCAAGGGGATAAATTGTCCCTACCCACATTTGATCTTAAGTTATGCAGCACCTTATCAAATGCCTTCTGGAAGTCCAGATATACTACATGTACAGGATCCCCATTATTCTCTTCACTTGTTACATCTGCGAAGAACTGTAGCAAATTAGTTAAACACAATTTACCCTTCATAAAACCATGCTGACTGATGGATTGAGTTTTGACTTTATAAGTGTCCTATTGCTTCCTTAATAATGGATCCCAACAACTTCACTGACCTGTTAAACTAATCTGTAGTTTCTGAATTTGTGCCTCCCTCCCTTTTGAATAAGAGCTTATGAGCATTTTTCCAATGCACTGGAACCTTTCCCACATCCAGGGAATTTACAATTTGTTAACTAAAGGATCCCCTACTGCCCCTGCCACATACTTCAAGACCCTAAGATGTAAGCCATCAGGCCTTGAGGACTTTTTGGCCTTCAATCTCAATAGTTTGCACACTTCATTTCTCTTCCCCCCCCCCCCCCCCCCCCATGACGTTCAAAGCAGATGACATTGGCAACAAACTAAGAACAGAATTCTTCCAGGAGCCAAGGTGGGACGTCTAGTTGACAGCTGTTGGAGCATGTGGCCTTTAATATTTGAAGACAGCCAATCCCCATTAGATGGAGGGAGAAGTCGAGAAAGGGATAGGTCAGATGAACGGTGTTTAAAAAAAGTGATTTAAGGGGGGGGGGGGAAATTGGAAGTAAAGTTTATCAAGTTTTCTAGTTCCAGGCAAGAGCAGGAAACTGCACTGTCAATGTACTGGAAAAAAGTTGGTAAGGGAACAGATTAAGCCTAGAACATGTTTGACATATCCCACAAAAAAAAGACAAGCATTACTAGTACCCATGCAGGTACCCTTATTTATTTGAAAGTAAAGAGTGTATTTGTCGAAGTTGTTCAATTTGAAAGCAGGTTCAGCCAGGGGGAGTGGGGCGGTGGCAGTGGTCATGGTAGATGGGGACTGATCATGCTTCTTTAAAAAGGAAGCAGAGAGCCCTCACACTGTCTTGGTGGGGCACGGCAGTGCAAAGGCATTGGATGTCCATAGTTTAGAGGCAGCAGTTTGGGGGGGGGGGGGGGGGGGGGGTGTTGGGGAAGAGCAGCAAATTAGAAATTATCCTGATGAAATATGGCATCTGAAGAGTCACCGCTGTACATGTTGGAGACTGGACCACGGAACAATCTATAGCGTCAAGATAGCAAAAAAAATAATAATTCAGTGGGACAGGAACATGCAGAAAACAATGCATCTATCATGGTCATGTTAGTGGATTTTATGCAAGAGGTGTAAGTGGGCTGTCTGGGGTTGCAGGATTCGGAGTTTGGAAGCTGCAGAGGGCAGATGTCCAGAAGGGGGGTTGGGGAGGGGCAGCAGTTGGAGACAGTTTGTGAGCTGGTACTGAGCTTCTGCAAGTTGTAAGTCAGGACAACAGAGGAGAACAGTACTCCTCTTGTCTGCAAGTTTGTTGACAAGGTCAGGGTTAGACTAGAGACAAGGTGAAAACAGGTTGAGTGAGCAAGGGTGTACAGGAATTTAGACAGCTGATCTCAGACAGAGACACTCTTCAATGACAAGATAGAGAGCAGCTAAAGGAGGCACAGCTTGAGAGAATGCTGGAGGTGGCAGAATGAGTCTGCTGGTCAGGGAGATGACACCAAGTCAAAAAAAGTGAGCCTAGAGGCTAATTGTGACAAACATTACAAAGTTCAAGCAGACTATCTTACCTAGTTATTGAAACATGCCAGGTGGCTTTGCCCACTGACTTCAATGCTCAGACTATTTTAAATTTTATACTACAGCTATGACAAGATACAAATTATTCCACAATAGATAACATTAAACTAAATACACTTTCACACAACTTGGTTGCTTTTTTTTATAGCTCAGTTGTAATATTTTATGTCCAACCATACTTTTGTGCTTGTACATAATGATTACTACAGGACTCTTTACAGCATCATTGCCTTTGTGTTTTAAGGCTTTGTGTTGAGCAGCGTCTGGTACCACTGTTTTCTTCATATTCAATCCTGCATGGTATGCAATAGATAACTATGCCCAACCCCTGAACAAAAGCATAAATGCAACCTGCAATAACCTACATTCTATACTGTTTACTGCAATAGGTGTTGAGTGCAAAAACATTGTTTTTGGATCTAATCTGTTATTTGACCATACATTAGACTTGAAGATTTATATCTATGGTAATATGGTCAAGTTAGGCTACATGCATCATTACTTCACATTTGCAGTCTGTGTGGAATTGGTCACATTCTATAGTAGCATCTACTCCATTTAGTCATTAGATACATAAAGTTCAATTTGATTGAAGTATAGTTTACCAAAGTGTACTTAATCCTCAGGTCCATTAGCAAAAAAAATTTAAATGGTTTTACCTACCTGGAATGTGTTGAACCCGATTGCACTACACACCCAAGCACCAATCTTTGACAATACAAGTTACTGAGATTAACTGCACTAAGAAATAGCAAGCTTCTGATAGCATTTGCAACATTGTAATTAATCAAACTATGACAAGTATCAGCAGGATTTAATCTCTCACCTTCACTTGGTTTTACCAAGCTTCAGCCCAGTAGCTTTTCACTGACTGAAGGTTATATGTTTGAGCATACCTTTGTCCCGAAAGAGGCCAGAAAAAAAAAAAGAACGGGCGGCACAGTGGCTAGCACCGCAGCCTCACAGCTCCAGTGACCCAGGTTCAATTCTGGGTACTGCCTGTGTGGAAGAAAATAGAGCAGAATAAATCAAACTTCCTCGCATGAGTACTTGCAAACTACTTTATTAACTTGCGCACGAGAACAAACACAGTAGAGCTCACATTGAGACTCAGTGCGATGTTCTAAAGAATTAGTCAAACAGTGGCAATTATACTATTCTGCAACCAATAATCTTAATCATATTTTAATTGTTAATTTGCATTCTAAAGCATCAATATTACAATTTAATTCTTGCTCTAAACGAATAAAAGTCATTTTCAATCCTTCGTTTACATATCTATCACCATTGGCCTTGCAGCTGGTACAGCGCAACAGAAAGACATCAGGCTTCAACAACACTCTTCTTATATCAGCCAGACATGGTACATTCCTAAGGAGCAGTTTGTGAGAAACATACTGACCAAGCAAACTCACTAGTCCAAGGATGGCTCACCTCAAGTTCCACACCCGTGTGGAGTTTGCAAGTTCTCTGTGGGTTTTCGCTGGGTACTCCGGTTTCCTCCCACCAAAAGACTTGCAGGTTGATAGGTGAATTGGCCATTATAAATTGCCCGTATAGGTAGGTGGTAGGAGAATATACAGACAGGTGGGGGATGTGGTAGGAATGTAGGCTTTGTATAAATGGGTGGTTGGTCGGCCCAGACTCGGTGGGCTGAAGGGCCTGTTTCAGTGCTGTATCTCTAAATAAAAAAAATACAAAACAGGAACAGGCCATTTGCAAGTTGACAAATCAAAGTTAATCCAGCTTCAAAAGGCTGCATACTAATCTGGAGGAGTGCAATATTTCCCTTTAGAAAAACATGTCTTTGCAAAACCAAGACCCACTTTTAATCTGGCAGCTTTAACTTAACAGAAATGTTAAAGTTTGGGCCTCTTAAAATGGCTACTTTCTTGCTCCAACTTTCAATTTTTATTTTTAAACCTTGTGCTTTGACTAACCTTAGAGCTTAACAGTTTCTTTAATAATGTTGGCAATGTTTTTTCAGGTCCACTTTCTTATACAAACCTGTTACTTTTACCAAAGGATGTAAGGTTTTGGCCTAATTTTTCTTCATCTCCATTTTGTACCAATTTTGAGCTCCGCAGCATTTGACTCAGATTGAGTAACAGCTGAAAAAAAAAAAAAAGTGGTTCAGATTTAGTCTGACCTATGTTACAGACCACATAACTGAACAAGGTTGCACCCTATCTAGTCTTAAAAATCATAGCACCAATTTTTTTTTTTGATAAAAACTAGTGGTACCCCCAGTTTTTCAATTTGTGAACTGTTAAGATTGAGGAAAAACTAAGAGCAAATTTGAACTGAGTTTAAAAAGTTAGATTGTTAAATAAGGATGCTTGAGCACATCTTTTTCAAGAGACTTCAAAAACGCTGCCTCTTCTGCACTTATTGCATCTCATGCTGAGCTGCCAGATTTTACAAAGCTATTTTCTTACCCATATAAAATTCTGGACCCAAGCTGCTTTTTACTGAGTATTGCAGATTACACATTTTTTTTTCCATAATTAATAGTGCAGAATTAAATGCAGCAGCTTTTTACAAAGGTAAATGACTAAGTTTGAGCTCCCCTCTAATAGACAGCTTTAACAGATTTACCAAAGTTTCACACTACAGCTTTTCAAAACCTTAACACAGACCAAGCTGGATTTTCTCCAACCAAGCTTTAAACGGCAGCTATTCAGATACCTTCACCCAGCTCAATTTAAAGCCCTGATGCAGACTGATGGTGCTTCCATGAGATCTCTGCTTTCATGCAGTATTGCCAGCTTTCCACATACCTGGATCATTTGAACCAGACTAGACATTGCTATCTGCTTTTATTTGCCAAAGTGTTGCAAAGCTCAAGTTAAATGCAGCAGCTTTGCCAACAGGTTTAAAAATTAGACTTCTGACACCAGGCTGGAGCCAAGCAGCTTTTCTAGACTAAAGTTACAAGCCAAACTTGAGCCTGCAGGCTGTCATATTTTGTGACCTGAAATTATGAGTTCATGACACCCAGCTTTTATTGCAACTGCAGTTTGAGGCCAGCAGCTTTTTCATGACTAACAAAATTGTTTTACTTTTATGTTAAAGAAACTTACAATGTTAGACAAACTGCTGCTGTTAATTACCAGTTGCATACAAAAATGGTTACCACCCAGCCTTTTTCTGTGCAGTAGAGAATTTTCAAACCTATGATTGTTCCTTTTAACGAGGAGTTTGCTACCCTGCGCTTTTGGGGCACTTACAGTTGTGAGTGACCAATTTCACAGCCTTTTGTTGAGTGCTATTTACACAGAGTGCTTGAGACCAAGTTTGTAGCCTGCAGGTTTACACAAACTAATGTTGCAGACCAATGTTTGATACTAGATCGGAGGCCCACACTTGAATACATGAACACTCCAATTTTTCAGTCAAAATTGTTAAAGCTAAGTAGTGTTTTTCTTCAAGCCGCAAGACAAACTGCTTCCTCTACGCAAGTGTTGTAGACCATAAGACCGAAGTTTAAACCGGACTTAAAATTCAGTTACAAAATGGATCAGCTCGCAGCTTTGTGGTTTATTATTAAGTTCATATTTAGACATTTGCAACCCACCGGCTTTCTACATACCAAGGATAGACTAGGGTTTTTAAACCAGCAGCTTGTCCCAGATGGAACTATGCAACTTAATAACCAACCGTGCAGATACAATTAGCTAAAACACACAGGCACAAGCTTCCAAGCCAAAAGGTCACATATGAAGCTCAAGTCACCCAGCTTTTTACTGACTAAAGTTGCATCTTGTTTTTGTTCGCACCTCTGAAGACCAACGTTCAATCCAAACATTAATAGCTGGAGCTTTTTCACAGCCACGTCAAACTGGTGACCCATGTTAAGGCCCCCCAGATTTTTAACCTTGGATTTGTGAAAGGACAGCTGAAGACTCAATTTGACCACAGCAAATTTTTACTGCTCCAAATAATCAGGTGAGATGCCCTGGCTTTTTAAACATAGCAAGGTTGAGCCCTGCAATTTATTTACAGACAAAGGTTGCATGCCCAGCTTGTTGCCAAAACTCATGTTACACATGAAGGTTGAAACCCCAACTGCTTTTCACAGCAAAGTTCCAGGCCCAGCTATTTTAACTGCAGTTTTTTTTTCTCCACGCTTCTTGGGTATCTGACCAAGGTTGATAAAAATATGAGTGCAGTTCTGACTTGAGAATCAAAGTGAAAGTCCAGCATGGTTTTTTTTTTTAAAATATAACAGTCACCAGACCCTGACATTTTGTCCACAATCCATCAACAGACCACATTTGAGCCTGGTAGCTTTGGTCAGACACAAGGTTGAATGCAGAGGTAGAAGCTGGCAGATTAGAACAAGGTTGCAGGCTAAAGTGAAACCTGGCTTACTTTCAAAATTACGACCAATATTTCACACCAAGTTTAAGCAAGCAAGCTTTGTAAAGCCATTGCACACCACGTTTGACAGGTACAGCTTTAACACACTAAGGGTTCACATCAGCTTCAGTGAAGTTACACCCCACCTTTTTTTTTTTTACAAGTTAACATGTGAAGCTTCAGATTCCAGTTCATCCCACAGTAATACAGACAAGAGTTGATCACTGCAAGTTCAGACCAAAACTGATTCTGGCAACTTTAAAAAAGTGAAGTTGAAACCCTCATCTTCCAGCTGACAAATTCCAAACAAAATGCTCTTGCCATTTTTGGTAGAAACATTTACATGCCAATGTTGACTTTCATGACCAGAGTTCTAGATAAATTTTGACCATTGCTGCTTTTGGAGTCATGATGCAGACCAAGTGATTCTCCATCCACTATATAATGACAACGGATGTACATACTTATTTACATCAATATACTGGAGACACAATTATCTCATGTTAAAGGGAGGAGCTCCATACCTTCAACTGAGGCATGCTCTGGAGGTTTGCTACCAAATTTTATTATGCTTTGAAACATTTGCACTTCTGACTGTAGAGTGCCTTTTATTTAAGCTCCCATCATTAATGTGCATTTTTTCTCCTTGATCTTGATTAAATCTTCTCCATACAACACTTAGTTTAACCCAACTCCACATTTAGCATGGTCAGCACCTTAATGTTAAGAATTTTATTGTTAAGCTCATGTTCTCCGAATTTGTTGACAAACGAACACTCTTGCTTGGTGCCAACTCATTAAGCACGTTGTGTTTTACATTGAAAAGCACATTTACAGGCAAGATAAACGCAACATTTCACACTGCATAACCTCTATAATCCAGAACATTTGTATGAATGACGAGATGCTGTGCAAATACTTAATACACTGGAAGCACATTTAAACTGCATGTGTCGACGCTAGTTTATGATCGAATGGTGATACCACCAAAAAAAAAGTTCTTACACACCCAAATAAAGTCAATTAAATGCTCCGAAACATTGAAACGGTGTCCCGTTGGGCAGAACGCTACCGTGAGCTCTATTACTGACATACTCACATCTCCCAATCTGCGCTTCATGCTCTGCAGTTTACCATGATCATGCAGTTATATTTAAAACCATCATCCCCATTTGGATCAAGCTTGATAGCGCCAATAGAACAGTACTCAGCCAGTGCAGTTTAATCTGTTTCAACATGGCAAGTCCCTTCTCTGCTCACACCTTTAATGGCCATGGTCTCTAATTTAAATGACATGACACTAAAAACACACTTCTCTTACCATTAAAAAATGTGACATTTTGCTACTACAAAAGGACATCACTTAGTTAATTGGAAAGGCCTTTGCTGCACTCTTGTCGGATTATTAACTTCCAGACTGAACGTACAAACTAAAACAACTTCTATGCCAGCAGGACTTATACAGATGATTTGCACATGCGAGTTGCATTATTTTAGTTTATAAAAACATTCACATGACTTCAATCTCAATTCGACATTGTTGAGTTTAGGATAGCCACCAAAGCCCCTCACATATCCACTACCTCCCGGTGTGCATCTTTCCACGTTACCAAGATTGCAATATCTTGGTCTTTGTCATTAAGACCTTTGAACGAGTCATGAATTTTGCTCCTTTTCCCTCGTTTGTGGCATTGAGGAGTTGATTGAACTCTCGTGACTGAGCTAACAAAGTAATAAAGAATAAATATCCAAGTTAGAACTAAAAACGTGCACACTGTAGTTTTACCGTTCTAATCTGCTGACTGCTCGATTTGAATTCTGCTTCGTCTTATTTTTGTCCAACCAATTTTGAATTCGCACCACTGCGCCTAATAGGACTTGCTGTTAATACCGTCTTTACCAAGTATTTGCAATGTACCAACCCTTAGGTTTCCTTAAAACATACTGGAAATTGAGCGTACCATTTCACTCAAGAACACAACAAATGCATCATTTCTGACTGAACCGTTTGAGGAACGAAGAGCATCACAACAAAGTTTTTTTCTGTAGTATTTAAGTAACCACTTCGCCTTCCAACCGTTTCAGGCGGTCAAATTAGATAAAAGTTTAATCCTGCGTTAGGCGATTCAATTTAACTGAACCGAACTGAAACATTGACGCTCAGGCTCAATTTCAGCCCTACCTCGTATTTGTAGTTATCCGCAAACAATCTCCAAATCTAGAGTACGAACACTCAGACCAAGAGGCGGCGACTTAAACTATTTTTTGAGGGTGTTACTGCAGAACTAATAGTCACCTTTAGTAGAATACGTTTTGAAAACCCCAATAGCATTTTAATTCAGCGTTACAAATTTCATGTGCTTGTTCCACCCCTTCAAACACTATTGAATGAGTTAGCTGGAACGACCGACGATGAGAGAGAGTTCCAGCTGTAGAAATGAAGACCGAGCTTGAATCGCAATTCCACGGTCATGAAGCAAGTCGGATCAATAGAAGTTAACTGTTTTAACAATTACAGGCTTCAGTTCTCGCCTCTTTCTCCCCACTTCACACAAACAGTATAGCTAAGGAAATGAAACCTTTTCTTTCCAGATGCGTTTCTAATGACTACACAATACTTGACAGCGTGGTGAAAATAAACATTTAGTATTGTATTTTTGGACGTTTCCGTGTATTCTTCAAACTACAAGATATTACTAAGGGTCGGTTGCCACGCTCTCCACTCAAAGTTCTTTACCTTGACTGTCATCGACATGAAGCACAAAGGCACCAAGGACCAAACCAATTATTATTAACAAGGAGCGATTATGAAGGCTTTGGAGAATTCTATTTCAACCTTTAACATTTAAATTAGAGTTGAATAAAACTTGAGTTACGTAATTGGCATAAAACAGGAGAGTTAACACAGAAAAATGCCGTGACAGAGACGCATACAATTGGGACTCTGGCTGGTGAGATCGCTTCAACCTTTAAAGTACTCGCCACGAATACACAGAAGCACAAATTTGATCACAAACCCATTTTGCACACGAATGAGTTTCTGTAATCATTGACTTGCATTGTATTTACACAACGTCACTTCATAAACAGCAAGTTCAGATTTTTCTCATCTACTCCTAGGCAAAAAACGTTTAGTGACTACATTTTTTCCAAGAATCAAGTTTGGTTTCTAACTTCAAAGTGACGTACTTTACCATTAAAAACGTATCTATAAGCAAACAGAATAACCGTTTCTGTTTGAAACTGCAAATATTAGGATCAGGATTTCTTAAACCAAGTCTGAGGCATTAGACTGAAAACATATGCAGTGCGGTCCAGAGATAATTCTCATTAATTTGTGAAAACAAATGCCAAGTGAAAGACACCATCCCAACTACTTAAAAACTTGAATAGTCAAACGTACCACTATTAGATCTCCACCAAAAGTAGTATCACTATTATTAATAGCATTACACAGCGCAGAGAAAAAAAAACAGACTAGCATCAATTATTTGCAGAAATAAAACAAGCCGAAGCCACGGAAAAACAGAGCAACGTTATTGTTAATTCCAAGAAACTGTGAAAGTACTCAATAAACTAAATGGCTTCATTAAAAACACCTGAAAAAGCTGCAAACCATGAAATCACTCGAACTCAAACATGGAACATTATCAATCTTGAACGAACATTTCAACAAAACGCAGTTAAAAAAAAACAATCCTAGACATTTCTCGGTTAAAAACTCTTCAGTCCCCAAGACTTTAAAAAACTATAACCCGGACACCTACTTTACTCAATTTCAAAACCACTTTTGTACCTTTCAGAAAAAAAAGACGTCAATAACAAATATTTCAGAAACAATCAAAACGTTGCTGTTACAACACTCAGTCCTCACTTTCTCAGTCACTCAATCTTTCCCACCCCCCCCCACAAAAAAAACAAAAACCTTAACTTTCAATGACGGTCTGTCCAAAGTCTTCTTACACCAGTTCTGACTCCTCTCTCCAGTCTCCCGGAGTCCATTTAAATCTCCCGCGCCCTGTCAATCATCCCCGGTCCCGCCCCGCCGGCACAAACGCAACAAAACATTTGTCTTTTTATATCTTATTTATCTTCTCCTTCTTTGGCCTCCTTATCTCGAGAGACAATGGGTAAGCGCCTGGAGGTGGTCAGTGGTTTGTGAAGCAGCGCCTGGAGTGGCTACAAAGGCCAATTCTACAGTGACAGGCTCTTCCACAGGTGCTGCAGAGAAATTTGTTTGTCGGGGCTGTTACACAGTTGGCTCTCTCCTTGCACTTCTATCTTTTTTCCTGCCAACTGCTAAGTCTCTTCAAATCGCCACACTTTAGCCCCGCCTTTATGGCTGTCCGCCAGCTCTGGCGAACGCTGGCAACTGAGTCCCACGACTTGTGATCAATGTCACAGGACTTCATGTCGCGTTTGTAGACGTCTTTAAAGTGGAGACATGGACGGCCGGTGGGTCTGATACCAGTGGCGAGCTCGCTGTACAATGTGTCTTTGGGGATCCTGCCATCTTCCATGCGGCTCACATGGCCAAGCCATCTCGAGCGCCGCTGACTCAGGAGTGTGTATAAGCTGGGGATGTTGGCCGCCTCGAGGACTTCTGTGTTGGAGATACGGTCCTGCCACCTGATGCCAAGTATTCTCCGGAGGCAGCGAAGATGGAATGAATTGAGACGTCGCTCTTGGCTGACATACGTTGTCCAGGCCTCGCTGCCGTAGAGCAAGGTACTGAGGACACAGGCTTGATACACTCGGACTTTTGTGTTCCGTGTCAGTGCGCCATTTTCCCACACTCTCTTGGCCAGTCTGGACATAGCAGTGGAAGCCTTTCCCATGCACTTGTTGATTTCTGCATCGAGAGACAGGTTACTGGTGATAGTTCAGCCTAGGTAGGTGAACTCTTGAACCACTTCCAGAGCGTGGTCAGTCATATTGATGGATGGAGCATTTCTGACGTCCTGCCCCATGATGTTCGTTTTCTTGAAGCTGATGTTTAGGCCAAATTCGTTTCAGGCAGCCGCAAACCTGTCGATGAGACTCTGCAGGCACTCTTCAGTGTGAGATGTTAAAGCAGCATCGTCAGCAAAGAGGAGTTCCCTGATGAGGACTTTCCGTACTTTGGACTTCGCTCTTAGACGGGCAAGGTTGAACTGCTATTTATCTAAGATCAAAATGACATCAACAAAATCTCTTTGTAATAGCTGGAGAATATTGACAGAATATCTGAATAATATTTCACAGATCGAAGGTCTGATTAGCAGAAAGACACATAAGCACCAGCCCCGCCCCCTACGGGTTGCTCGCATCTGCCCCTGTCCCGCCCTTCTCGCCAATGGGGTAGTGCAGGCCCCACCCCCTTTCAACTCCGGTTTACTGCCCCTCCCCATCCCCTTCCCCCTCCCGCAATGATCACTCCGAACCTTGTGACATTCCTTTCTACATTTTAGACGATGATATTCGCATTTAATTCTTCTTCTTAAAATCTCTAAATTAATTTAAGGTGACGTCATTTTATAATCAGTAAATGTCAATCGTTTCCGAATTTCATGTACTTTTGGCATTTTTTTACTTTGAATTTGATCTCCAGTGAATTTCTTGATGTAAAGTGATGTTATATGGCTTATTATTTGGAGTGAGATGTAAGAACTGTGAACTGTTACTAATTGAATGTTATGTCAAATTCTTAGCTCACGAGTTTAATCTTAGTGTAATGCGAAGATTGAGTAAAGTGGTCATTTTATTTAAATTGAGCAATTCAACTTATCAATTAAAGATAGTTACTTGTATTGTGTATAATTTGAATAATTGAGTTATTACATTTTGAGTGAAATGAAATAATTGGATCAATTTAATGTGCTTAATCTTATTTCTTCTTTTAATGTGATGTACCTTCACTAATTTATTTTCTAAACTTTAATTCCAGCTGATCTAATTATATTCATGGTATGACGAATGTTCGGGATAGGACAATAAATACTGGAATAGCCGGCGACGCCCACATTTCCCGATAATAATTAAAAAGAAAAAAGGTCATTTATTTAGTTTAATGAAGTAATTTGATTAATGTTGAGTTAAAGTTATTTGTTAATTGACGATTACATTATATTGACTTGATGGAATATTATTTATGAATTGTATAAGTAATTTTACTTTAATGTCATCTCACATGATTAATTTCATGTCATTTCATTGAATATGTTATTGCAATAACTTTCAACTAGCTTTACTATTTCAATGCGATTTTAGGATTACTCAATTTATTGTGGTGTGATTAATGTAACCTGAGTTAATTTAATGAAATAATTTTATTGCTTGCAAATAGTCATTTGTTTAATGTTTCATTTTTTCAATGTGTTGCTATTTATTCATTGAAAACGGAATAATTTTGTTTCCTCAATTAACGTGAAATAACTCTTTGGGACTTTGCAGTCAGGGTTCTGTACACGGAAGTTGGGTCAGATTTTGGGTTGGGGTGAGATTTCATAGCAGCATTTTCTGCAGGTCATTTAAATTTACAGTCCAGCTGAAAGTTTTGCTGCCTTCTTTCTGATTGAGACGATCTGGGGGAAGGACATTTCGAACTTTGCAAACGAATCTCTGTCTCCTCTTGTCCACTTCATACTTGTTTCAAGCCGCATAATTTCCACAAATTAAACCCCACATTCCATTCAATTTCCAGTGATAGCTTGGTCTTCGTTATGGGGGCATGAGCCTGTTCCGTTTTCATTATATGTGACACAAGATGAGCTAACAGAAAGGGTTAATTACAGACTTCCGAAAAGCTTTTCATCCAAGTCCATGAACGTCAATAAAATGGACAGTGGAAACCAGGTACAAAAACAAGAAATGCTGGAATCACTCAGCAGGTCTGGCAGCATCTGTGGAAAGAGAAGCAGAGTTAACGTTTCGGGTCAGTGACCCTTCTTCGGAACCGGATGCTGCCAGACCTGCTGAGTGATTCCAGCATTTCTTGTCTTTGTTTCAGATTTCCAGCATCCGCAGTATTTTGCTTTTATTTTAGTGGAAACCAGGTACTAAGTTTGCTTCGAGACGGGAAACAGAATCGTGGTGAAAGCTTGTTTTTCACACTGGATGCCAGCCCCCAAGGGTGGGTCCGAGGACCTTTTGCTTTCCTTGCTATATATTAATGAATTAGACTTGCGTCAACAGGGCACAATTTCAAAAGTTGCAGTGCGACGGGATCGAGCGGCGGAATGGGAATGACTGAAGAGCTCCGTTGGAGACCCGGCATGGACTCGACGGGCCGAATGGCCTGCATTTGTGGTGAAAATGAGTCTGAATCTGACACAAAACCTTGAAGGATAGTAAATCGTGAGAATAGTGGCAGATTTCAAAAGTCCATAAATAGGCTGATGGAATGGAAGAGGTGACGAATTGAAATGTAACTCTGACCAGTGTGAAGTATGGTTGGAATAAGTCATCGAAACCAGTCCATTGTAACGGGCATGCAGAAACAGAAATCTGGATGGAGGTTTTTATGGACAAATTGTGGAAAGTGCCATGGCTGTTTCAGGAACTGGTGGAAAAGGCATTTCTCATCCTTACCATTATCAATGTGCGCATTGAGTCCAAAGTATAGTAAGTTACAATGAACCTTTGAATAAATTATTGCTTCAGCCGTTATTACGGTATTGTGTCCAATTCTGGTGCACAAATATTCAAGAGTTACATGGAGGAGGGATTCCCATTCATCACATGAACAGATTAACAAACTTTTTTTGCCTCTTTCAACCACAAAACGTGTATTGCACTTTTAAGTGAGTTTCAACTGATATAAACTTACCTTTTTGTTTCGGCAGTTTCTTTTTGCAGCGGCGACAGGGAGAGCGAGGTGGCAGCTGGGTAAGTAAGTCCTATATATTTGGGCAGCGGCTGAACCCGAGACACGACACCTGTAGTGTCTCCCACCCGCCCTCCTCCTCTAACCAAAAAAAGAGGACTTGGTGGTGTGTAGATAAGGTAAGGCTTTTTCTATTTCTCTTTTTTTTCCCCGTGTGATTGGTAAAAACTTTTCGTTCCTTTTTCATTTAACTAAGTTAAGCTTAAGATTGAAAATGGCAAGAGATCTCAGACCCGTGTTATGCTCCTCTTGCTCAATGTGGGAGCTCAGGGACACGGCTGATGTCCCTGACTCCTTCACGTGCTGGAAGTGTGTCCAGCTGCAGCTCTTGTTAGACTGCATGATGGCTCGGGAGCTGCGGATGGACTCACTTTGGAGCATCCGCGATGCTGAGGAGGTCGTGGATAGCACGTTTAGCGAATTGGTCACACCGCAGATTAGGATTGCAGAGGGAGAAAGGGAATGGGTGACCAAAAGGCAGAGAAAGAGCAGGAAGGCAGCGCAGGTGTCCCCTGCGGTCATCTCCCTTCAAAACAGGTATACTGTTTTGGATATTGTTGGGGGAGATGGCTCACCAGGGGAAGGCAGCAGTAGCCAGGTTCATGGCACCGTGGCTGGCTCTGCTGTTCAGAAGGGTGGGAAAAAGAGTGGAAGGGCTATAGTCATAGGGGATTCGATTGTAAGGGGAGTAGATAGGCGGTTCTGTGGTCGAAAACGAGACTCCCGAATGGTATGTTGCCTCCCAGGTGCATGGGTCAGGGATGTCTCAGATCGGCTGCAGAACATTCTGAAGGAGGAGGGTGAACAGCCAGTTGTCGTTGTGCACATAGGCACCAATGATATAGGTAAAAAATGAGATGAGGTCCTACAAGCAGAATTTAGGGAGTTAGGAGCCAAGTTAAAAAGTAGGACCTCAGAGGTAGTAATCTCAGGATTGCTACCAGTGCCACGTGCTAGTCAGAGTAGAAATGAAAAAATAGTCAGGATGAATGCGTGGCTTGAGAGATGGTGCAGGAGGGAGGGGTTCAGATTTTTGGGACATTGGGACCGGTTCTGGGGGAGGTGGGACTATTACAAATTGGACGGTCTACACCTGGGCCGGACTGGAACCAATGTCCTTGGGGGGGCTTTTGCTAACGCTGTTGGGGAGGGTTTAAACTAATGTGGCAGGGGGGTGGGAACCAAATGAGGAGGTCAGTGGACAGTAAGGAGGTAGTAACTAAAGCCTGTAAGGAACTAGATAATGAAGTCAGCGTGACTAAGGGGAAGAGTAGGCAGGGAGCGGATAATGAACGCAAAGGGACTGGTGGTCTGAGGTGCATTTGTTTTAATGCAAGAAGTGTAGTAGGTAAGGCAGATGAACCTAGGGCTTGGATTAGTACCTGGGAGTATGATGTTATTGCTATTACTGAGACTTGGTTGAAGGAAGGGCACGATTGGCAACTAAATATCCCAGGATATCGATGCTTCAGGCGGGATAGAGAAGGAGGTAAAAGGGGTGGAGGAGTTGCATTACTGGTCAAAGAGGATATCACAGCTGTGCTGAAGGAGGGCACTATGGAGGACTCGAGCAGTGAGGCAATATGGGCAGAACTCAGAAATAGGAAGGGTGCGGTAACAATGTTGGGGCTGTACTCCAGGCCTCCCAACAGCGAGCGTGAGATAGAGGTACAAATATGTAAACAGATTATGGAAAGATGTAGGAGCAACAGGGTGGTGGTGATAGGAGAGTTTAAATTTCCCAACATTGACTGGGATTCACTTAGTGTTAGAGGTCTAGATGGAGCAGAATTTGTAAGGAGCATCCAGGAGGGTTTTCTAGAGCAGTATGTAAATAGTCCAACTCGGGAAGGGACCATACTGGACCTGGTGTTGGGGAATGAGCCCGGCCAGGTGGTTGAAGTTTCAGTCGGGGACTACTTTGGGAATAGTGATCACAATTCCGTAAGTTTTAGAATACTCATGGACAAAGACGAGAGCGGTCCTAAAGGAAGATTGGGGGAAGGCCAACGATACCAAAATTCGGCAGGAGCTGGGGAATGTAGATTGGGAGCAGCTGTTTGAAGATAAATCCACATTTGATATGTGGGAGGCTTTTAAAGAGAGGTTGATTAGCGTGCAGGAGAGACATGTTCCTGTGAAAATGAGGGATAGAAATGGCAAGATTAGGGAACCATGGATGACAGGTGAAATTGTGAAACTAGCTAAGAGGAAAAAGGAAGCATACATAAGGTCTAGGCGGCTGAAGAAAGACCAAGCTTTGGACCAATCTGAAACAAGGAATTAAGAGGGCTAAAAGGGGTCATGAAATATCTTTAGCAAACAGGGTTAAGGAAAATCCCAAATCCTTTTATTCATATATAAGAAGCAAGAGGGTAACTAGAGAAAGGATTGGCCCACTCAAGGACAAAGGAGGAAAGTTATGCGTGGAGTCAGAGAAAATGGGTGAGATTCTAAACGAGTACTTTGCATCGGTATTCACCGAGGAGAGGGACATGACGGATGTTGAGGTTAGGGACAGATGTTTGATTATTCTAGGTCAAGTCGGCATAAGGAGGGAGGAAGTGTTGGGTATTCTAAAAGGCATTAAGGTGGACAAGTCACCAGGTCCGGATGGGATCTATCCCAGGTTACTGAAGGAAGCGAGAGAGGAAATAGCTGGGGCCTTAACAGATATCTTTGCAGCATCCTTAAACACGGGTGAGGTCCCGGAGGACTGGAGAATTGCTAATGTTGTCCCCTTGTTTAAGAAGGGTAGCAGGGATAATCCAGGTAATTATAGACCGGTGAGCCTGACGTCAGTGGTAGGGAAGCTGCTGGAGAAGATACTGAGGGATAGGATCTATTCCCATTTGGAAGAAAATGGGCTTATCAGTGATAGGCAACATGGTTTTGTGCAGGGAAGGTCATGTCTAACCAACTTAATAGAATTCTTTGAGGAAGTGACAAAGTTGATTGATGAGGGAAGGGCTGTAGATGTCATATACATGGACTTCAGTAAGGCGTTTGATAAGGTTCCCCATGGTAGGCTGATGGAGAAAGTGAAGTCGCATGGGATCCAGGGTGTACTAGCTAGATGGATAAAGAACTGGTTGGGCAACAGGAGACAGAGAGTAGCAGTGGAAGGGAGTTTCTCAAAATGGAGACGTGTGACCAGTGGTGTTCCACAGGGATCCGTGCTGGGACCACTGTTGTTTGTGATATACATAAATGATTTGGAGGAAAGTATAGGTGGTCTGATTAGCAAGTTTGCAGACGACACTAAGATTGGTGGAGTAGCAGATAGTGAAGTGGATTGTCAGAGAATACAGCAGAAAATAGATAGATTGGAGAGTTGGGCAGAGAAATGGCAGATGGAGTTCAATCAGGGTAAATGCGAGGTGATGCATTTTGGAAGATCCAATTCAAGAGTGAACTATACAGTAAATGGAAAGGTCCTGGGGAAAATTGATGTACAGAGAGATTTGGGTGTTCAGGTCCATTGTTCCCTGAAGGTGGCAACGCAGTGGTCAAGAAGGCATACGGCATGCTTTCCTTCATCGGGCGGGGTATTGAGTACAAGAGTTGGCAGGTCATGTTACAGTTGTATAGGACTTTGGTTCGGCCACATTTGGAATACTGCGTGCAGTTCTGGTCGCCACATTACCAAAAGGATGTAGATGCTTTGGAGAGGGTGCAGAGGAGGTTCACCAGGATGTTGCCTGGTATGGAGGGCGCTAGCTATGAAGAGAGGTTGAGTAGATTAGGATTATTTTCATTAGAAAGGCGGAGGTTGAGGGGGGACCTGATTGAGGTGTACAAAATCATGAGAGGTATAGACAGGGTGGATAGCAAGAAGCTTTTTCCCAGAGTGGGGGATTCAAATACTAGGGGTCACGAGTTCAAAGTGAGAGGGGAAAAGTTTAGGGGGGATATGCGTGGAAAGTTCTTTACGCAGAGGGTGGTGGGTGCCTGGAACGCATTGCCAGCGGAGGTGGTAGATGCGAACACGATAGCGTCTTTTAAGATGTATCTAGACAGATACATGAATGGGCAGGAAGCAAAGAGATACAGACCCTTAGAAAATAGGCGACATGTTTAGGGAGAGGATCTGGATCGGTGCAGGCTTGGAGGGCCGAAAAGCCTGTTCCTGTGCTGTACTTTTCTTTGTTCTTTGTTCTTTGTTTAATACGCACAGGACACGTTACCAGGTGAACAGTATAAGTGAGGCGAGTGTGGTTCCCTGATGGTTTAATACACAATGGATTCGTCACCAAGAATCCAACCCCAGATCCTCAAATCACCCAGACCGCCTACTTCCACCTCCATAACATCACCGTCTCTGTCCCTGATTCCAAACCCCAGATCCTCAAATCACCCAGACCACCTACTTCCACCTCCATAACATCACCGTCTCTGTCTCTGATTCCAAACCCCAGATCCTCAAATCACCCAGACCACCTACTTCCACCTCCATAACATCACCACCTGTGTCCCTGATTCCAAACCCAGATCCTCAAATCACCCAGACCACCTACTTCCACCTCCATAACATCACCGTCTCTGTCTCTGATTCCAAACCCCAGATCCTCAAATCACCCAGACCACCTACTTCCACCTCCATAACTTCACCGTCTGTCTCTGATTCCAAACCCCAGATCCTCAAATCACCCAGACCACCTACTTCCACCTTCATAACATCACCGTCTCTGTCCCTGATTCCAAACCCCAGATCCTCAAATCACCCAGACCGTCTACTTCCACCTCCATAACATAGCCGTCTCTGTACCTGATTCTAAACGCCAGATCCTCAAATCACCCAGACCACCTACTTCCACCTGCATAACATCACTGTCTCTGACCCTGATTCCAAACCCAGATCCTCAAATCACCCAGACCGCCTCCTTCCACCTCCATAACATCACCGTCTCTGTCCCTGATTCCAAACCCCTGATCCTCAAATCACCCAGACCGTCTACTTCCACCTCCATAACATCACCGTCTCTGTGCCTGATTCTAAACCCCAGATCCTCAAATCACCCAGACCATCTACTTCCACCTCCATAACATCACCGTCTCTGTCTCTGATTCCAAACTCCAGATCCTCAAATCACCCAGACCACCTACTTCCACCTGCATAACATCACCGTCTCTGTCCCTGATTCCAAACCCCAGATCCTCAAATCACCCAGACCGTCTACTTCCACCTCCATAACATCACCGTCTCTGTGCCTGATTCCAAACCCCAGATCCTCAAATCACCCAGACCACCTACTTTCACCTCCATAACATCACCGTTTCGGTCTCTGCCTCAGCTCCTCTGCTCCTGAGTCCTTCGTCTGTGTTTTTTTGGCTCCACACTCGACTATTCCAATTCTCTCCACCTTGTCCCTCCCATAAACTGAGCTCATCTGAACCTCTGCTGCCCGTATCCTACCTTGCACGAAGTCCCGTTCACCCATCACCCTGTGCTCCCTAACGTACATTGTCTCTTGGTCTCAGTTTTAAACTTTTCATCATACTTTTCAGCCCCAGCTCATTACCAATAGCCTAGAAAGTGAACTGCATCCCCAAATGTCAACCCTTTGTGTTTGGTATTTTACCATAAGTACTTTTCACGTGCAGGGTGACAGTAGGATTCCTACAATTGGCATAAAGGGGACAGGAGACAGAGGGGAGGGGGTGGAATTTGGCTCAGACTCAAATGAAACACCATCACCTCCATATTCCCTCCTCCAGGCCACACCCCATCTAGACTTGGACATATATCACTGTTCCTGCATCATCACTCGGTCAAAAGCCTGAAATCCTTTCTGTTACAGTATTGTGGGAACACCTTCACAACAGGGACTGCAGTGGTTCAGGATGAAGACCCACCATTTTCTCACGGTAACACGGGAAAGTAATGCCATCCTTGACAGCGTCACCCATATCCTGAGAACAAATAGACATGAGATAAAATCAATGAGTTTATAATTGACTAACTGAAAGCAGGCGAGGGCTGCGATCACAGTGGGACGTCATAACCCCATAAACAAATTGTTAGCACAACTTGCCTCACCAGCATCTTGTGCTTGCCTTTCTGCTGTTGTCTTCATCACAAAACAAGCAACATTTAAACTCTGACTTAAAAAACTACTGAACGTCAATTGTACACACCAGATACGTGCTCAATGGTTTCTGTTACCAGACAGTCAGAGAGTCTCCTCTGTGCTCACTGACCTACATTGGCTCCCCGTCTGTCAGCACCTTAATTTTCTCATTCTTGTGTTTGAATCTCTCCATGGTCTCACCCTCCCCCAATTCGTTCCATTGCCCTGTCCATTCCCCTATTCCTGTTAATCTTATGCCTTCGAGTCTTCTTTTCCCAACTGCCTTTTTAAAGTGAGTTGCTTTCCCTCTCTCTCTCTCCCAGCTGTAATTTTCACTCTATGGCACGACTGGTGCCAACCTTACAGAAACTTGGATCTATAAAGTGATGTGAACTGCACAGCTGGCCATTTCTGGTGCAGACAGCACAGTGTCCTATGCTCGGCTGGGCTCTAGTGCGGGCATACCATGTATGTGCTGTTAGTGTGAGGAGGGGTTTGAAGTAAAGCCTGGTTACCCAACCAAACCCGTTCAAAGCGTTTTTAGTGTTTGATTCACTGCTACTTCTCTTCCAGGAATGCCTACCTTGAAGAAGTTCTGCTCTTCTCTCCGACAGGATTTTCGTTTGCATTTGCTTAAAGCCTGTTAACATTTCTAACCTTTGCCTGTTCTGAGGAAGGGTCACTGAGCTGAAACGTTAACTCTGCTTCTCTCTCCGCAGATGCTGCCAGACCTGCGGAGTATTTCCAGTGCGTTTTGGTTTTATTGCAGATTTCCAGCATCTGCAGCAATTTGCTTTTATGTTGCCGAGCTCTGATTGACGACTCCCACGTATGTCAGGTGAAGGGTGTAGGACAGACCTGTGCCTGGCGGGCAGGGGGAAGGGGATTAGTCACTCTCTCTGACTGACAGGGGCTGCCCAGGTAGCGTTAGCGCTGATTGGTGGAATGCAGGACAGGTGTTGTGGGAGCAGCCGCCCCGACTGCTTTTGCACAGTTCAGTAAATCCTGCAAACTGGACAGGTCACCACCTCCACTCAACACAATTTAAATAATACAGGCATGGTAAGTGTCGGGTTGTGGAAATGGCTGCTGCAGGGAACACTGAACGGGGAGTGGGGAACTCAGAAGACACAGGGGGTGGGGAGGTGGAGAAGGGGAGAGAGTGATAGAGAGAGGAGGGAGAGAGACAGAAACAGACAGAGATGGGGGAGAGACTCCTCAGATACAGAAGCAGTCCGCATAGAAATGCAGCAAGACCTGGACAATATCCAGGCTTGGGCTGATAAGTGGCAAGTAACATTCGTGCCACACAAGTGCCAGGCAAATGACACTTGAACCGCTGCAGTCCATTTGGGGTAGGTACACCCACAGTGCTGTTAGGAAGGGAGTTCCAGGATTTTGACCCAGCGACAGTGAAGGAACGGCAATATAGTTCCAAGTCAGGATGGTGTGTGACTTGGAGGGGAACTTGCAGGTGTTGGTGTTCCCATGCGTCTGCTGCCCTTGTCCTTCTAGTTGGTAGAGGTCGCGGGTTTGGAAGGTGCTGTCTAAGAAGACTTGGTGCATTGCTGCAGTGCATCTTGTAGATGGTACACACTGCTGCCACTGTACATCGGTGGTGGAGGGAGTGAATGTTTGTAGATGGGGTGCCAATCAAGTGGGCTGCTTTGTCCTGGATGGTTTTTAGATTAGATTAGAGATACAGCACTGAAACAGGCCCTTCGGCCCACCGAGTCTGTGCCGAACATCAACCACCCATTTATACTAATCCTACACTAATCCCATATTCCTACCAAACATCCCCACCTGTCCCTATATTTCCCTACCACCTACCTATACTAGTGACAATTTATAATGGCCAATTTACCTATCAACCTGCAAGTCTTTTGGCTTGTGGGAGGAAACCGGAGCACCCGGAGAAAACCCACGCAGACACAGGGAGAACTTGCAAACTCCACACAGGTAGTACCCGGAATCGAACCCGGGTCCCTGGAGCTGTGAGGCTGCGGTGCTAACCACTGCGCCACTGTGCCGCCCATGGTGTCGAGCTTCTTGAGTGTTGTTGGAGCTGCACCCATCCAGGCAAGTGGAGAGTATTCCATCACACTCCTGACTTGTGCCTTGTAGATGGTGGACAGGCTTTGGGGAGTCAGGAGGTGAGTTACTCACCACACAATTCCCAGCCTCTGACCTGCTCTCGTAGCCACGGTATTTATGTGGCCGGTCTAGTTCAGTTTCTGGTCACTGGTAACCCCCAAGATGTTGATAGTGGGGGGATTCAGCGATCGTAATGCCATCAAACATCAAGGGGAGATGGTTAGATTCTCTCTTGTTTGAGATGGTCATTGCCTGGCACTTGCATGGGGTGAATGTTAACTGTGCTGACACTTGGAGGAAAACAGTCATGCTTAGGTTCACACCTGTTTCAAACCTGGAAGTTATTAATCCTCAGAAACACGACCAATTTCTGCATAACTCCTTAAATGAAAATAAAAATTCAGAAAATAAAATGAACTTTTAAACTCGACATATTAGCATAGCAGTGTTATTGTCACATAGTGCCAAAACAGGAAGGTAAACTATATCCAAACCTCTACTCTACTTTCCAGTTTGGAAAATTATTTTACACAGACCTGTAGGAACCTGGCAAAACAACTAGATGGCAGTGTTGTATTACCCTAAAACAAAATAGAAAATTTAACAAAGTCTAAAATTAAAGAAAACACTTTGTGAGTTCAACTAGCTTGGGGCAGGAGACAAAATAGTGAACAACAAAACATCGGAGAGAATTATTCTCTGCGAGGATACCAACTGAATCAGGGAGATATATTTAGGTTAAGTGAGTGGGAAAAGACCTGGCAAATGGAATATTTTTTATTTATTTTATTTTAATTTTATTTAGAGATACAGCACCGAAACAGGCCCTTCGGCCCACCGAGTCTCTGCCGACCAACAACCACCCATTTATACTAATCCCATATTCGGTACCACATCCCCACCATCTACCTACACTAGGGGCAATTTACAATGGCCAATTTACCTATCAACCTGCAAGTCTTTGGGAGGAAACCGGAGCACCCAACGGAAACCCACGCAGTCACAGGAAGAACTTGCAAACTCCGCACAGGCAGTACCCAGAATCGAACCCGGGTCGCTGGAGCTGTGAGGCTATGGTGCTAACCACTGCGAAAGTGTGAAATTGTCCACTTTGGCAGGAAGAATAAAAAAGAAGCATATTATCTAAATGGTGAGAGATTGCAGAGCTCTGAGACGCAGAGGGATCTGGGTGGTCCGAGTGCATGAATCACAAAAGGTCAGTATGCAGGTACAGCAGGTAATTAGGAAAGCTAATAGAATATTATTCTATTACAAGGGGAATTGAATACAAAAGTAGGGAGGTTATGCTTCAGCTATACAGGGCATTGGTGAGACCACATCTGGAGTACTGTGTACAGTACTGGTCTCCTTATTTAAGGAAGGATGTAAATGCATTGGAAGCAATTCAGAGAAGGTTTACTAGACTAATACCTGGAATGGGTGGGCTGTCTTATGAGGAAAGGTTGGACAGGCTAGGCTTGTATCCACTGGAGTTTAGAAGAGTAAGAGGCGACTTGATTGAAACATATAAGATCCTGAGTGGTTTTGACAGGGTGGATGTGGAAAGGATGTTTCCCCTTGTGGGAGAATCTCGAACTAGGGGTCACTGTTTAAAAATAAGGGGTCACCCATTTAAGACAGAGATGAGGAGAAATTTTTTTCTCTCCGAGGGTCGTGAGACTTTGGAATTCTCTTCCTCAAAAGGCAGTGGAAGCAGAGTCTTTGAATATTTTTAAGGCAGAGGTAGATAGATTTTTGATAAGCAAAGAGGGTGGAAGTTATCAGGGGTAGGTGGAAACATGGAGCAATCAGTTCAGCCTTGAACTTATTGAATGCGGAGCAGGATCAAGGGGTTGAGTGGCCTACTCCTGCTCCTAATTCGTATATTCAACACATCAGTGGTAGGCTGGCGGGAATCCCATGGTAACAGCTTTTCAACCTCTTTTTGCACTTTCTACACAGAGAGTGGACAATATAATGGACGTCATGTGGGCGTGAAGGTGTTCCAACTTTGGTACACACACATTTCCGTTAGCTAGACACAGCTTTCCTATCACAGTTGGACCAATTTATAAAATGGCCCAGACAATTCACCATCTATTATTGGCAGAGAGTCAAAGCCAGCCTCAGAAAGGCATTGTAAGACAGGCAGATACATTAACAATTTTCCTAAAACCAGAAAACCCCATCATGGAAAACACTGAGAAAACAAAATGGCTTCAAATTCCCAAAACTGGGCGAAGCAGACAAAACAAATTTTAATCGACCATTACAAAACTAACCTTCAAAAAAAATTGGATGATTTTATTTTATTTTTATTTAGAGATACAGCACTGAAACAGGCCCTTCGGCCCACCGAGTCTGTGCCGACCATCAACCACCATTTATACTAACCCTACACTAATCCCATGGTCCTACCACATACCTACCTGTCCCTATATTCCCCGACCATCTACCTACACTAGGGGCAATTTATAATGGCCAATTCACCTATCAACCTGCAAGTCTTTGGTAGTTGGAGGAAACCGGAGTACCCGGCGAAAACCCACGCAGACACAGGGTGAACGTGCAAACTCCACACAGGCAGTACCCAGAATTGAACCCAGGTCGCTGGCGCTGTGAGGCTGTGGTTGATATCGGGCTGACTGCCTGCAAGAAGCTATTGCCAAAGCAAAAAGTTGGAACCCTAAAAAAAAAACCTTTCAAGGCAAACTTAAAATAAAAACAATGGTTGAGGTTAAAGGGAGTCACAACAAACCACGGGAAACCGGATTACAAATAATCCAATCCTAACACCAGCCGTATTGGATGACGCTTGACCCCATTCCCTCAGATTAACAGAACACTCACATTGTCACTGCAATCCTGGACAAATTGGAATCACAGAAATGTGAAAAATCTTGATTTCAATTGTCATTAATCACTGACTCAATCCAGGAGTTAAATCAGTGATAAAAACCAGGAGCTACATTCCAGCACCAGCGGCCAAATCTTTCCAGGATTAGTCTCTGAACACATTCACTGGAGAGAGAATGCAGCAAGTATTATAATTAATAAATGGATGAAATCCTTAAACAGCAAAAGAGTTTAACCCGAGGAAAGCAGAGCCTTGGCCGAGGGGAAATCTATCAAAGGCATTTCCCACCCTACAGGACCACAGGAGAAGGTTAAGATTAAACTGACAGATGACTTCAGTGACTCAGTTTCAGACAATCTTTCACACAAACGGGCAGACCGAGGTTTTAATTTCTACTAAAGAAAGTCAATCAGAAACAGAAAAAAAAATCCCTGCATCAAAAGACAAACAAAGTCTCACCAGAAGAGAAAGGCAGGCGATTAGGGAATTAAAAACTAACCCGAACATCATAATAAAACCAGCAGATAAGGGCAGTAGTATAGTTCTCATGGACAAACAACAGTACCTGTTTGAAGCACACAGACAATTAAATAATACGGACCACTACATTAAATTAACAAAACCCATCTTTCACGAAACACAAAAAGAGATTGACAATATATTAGAACGACTCCAAAAGTCTAAATTTATTAAACGGAAACAGGTTGAATACCTGAGAGGGGAACAACCGCGGCCCAGAAAGTTTTACATACTGCCCAAAATACATAAACATCCAGATACATGGACAATTCCAGGGGAGATACCACCGGGAAGACCCATTGTGTCAGACTGTGGTAGTGAATCCTACAGGGTAGCTGAATACATTGATTCATTCCTGAACCCCTTGGCCCAGAAACATCCCAGTTATATCAAGGACACATATCACTTCACAGAAATAGTTAACTCGTTGACCGTACCCCCTAATGCCCTTTTTACCATGGACATCGAAAGCCTATATACAAATATAGAAACAAACAGAGGTATCCAGGTGGTTAAAAATGCACTCACTAAATTTCCCCACCCTAAAAGACCAGATGAAGCTATAATTCAGCTACTACATCTGGGTTTAACAAAAAATAACTTTGAATTCGATGGGGCATCTTACCTCCAAATTAAGGGCACAGCTATGGGCAAAAAGTTTGCCCCGGCCTATGCAAACATTTACATGGCAGACTGGGAGGAGAGTGTCTTCAAAAAGTGTCCCAAGCGCCCAATGTGCTATTATAGGTACTTGGATGATATATGGGGGGTTTGGACCCACACAGAATCAGAATTAGAAGATTTCATCAACACTCTCAATAATCATCACCCCTCCATTAAAATTAAAGCCACAACACACAAGGAAAGCATTGACTTTCTCGACACTACAGTTTTTAAGTTGCCACTAGAGAACAACAGTCACAAATTAGCAACAAAGGTATTCTTCAAAGTAACTGACACACATACACTCCTGCACACTAAAAGCCATCATCCCAGGCACACCTTTAGGGGACTGGTAAAGTCACAACTCATGCGGTTCCACCGCATATCCACAAAACTGCAAGATTTCGACAAAGCGGTCACCACCCTTTTCACCGCACTGAGACAGAGTGGGTACACAAAGAGATTCCTCAGACATATCAAGTCCAATTTCCTAAGGGAGATGGAGAACCCACAGCCATGAGATAGGCCAACTACAAGACTACCACTTGTTACAACGTACGGCGCAACAACTCAACAGATAAATAGGGTAGTGAGAAACCATTTTGAAAAGTAAAAAGGGGATGTTAACTCACTGAGCCAATATAGCATAACATCAGCTTTCAAAAGAGGCAAAAACCTAAAAGAACTATTGGTCACTAGCAGCGGAAAGGCAGAAGCCGTGCCAAATTGCGGTGACAGACTATGTGGAACATGTAAACAGCTAAAGGTCTAAAAAATCTTGCAAAACGAGAACACAGGAAAAACCGCTTTAATAAAGCAAAGAATTACATGCGAGCAATAAAATGTGGTCTATGCAATTCGATGTAAACAGTGCCACATTTTATATATCGGGGAAACAGGGAACACTTTAAGAACTAGATTTACGGGACACCTTAGTTCCATCCGGACAGGAAAGGAAGACAAGGCGATAACCAGACATTTTATGCAACATGGAATTCAGTCTCTGGAAATCATGGGGCTTGAAACTAACTTGAATTGGACACCAATACAAAGGAAAAGGAAAGAGAGATGGTGGATCTTAACATTACAAACCCAGTTACCAAAGGGTCTGAACCAAATGTAGGACAGCAAATATTTCTTCACCCATACTTAGAACGTAACACATCCAAAACAATGCTGAACTCCACATACCCCTAATCCATGGGAACACAGCACACCATCCACAACCATCTCGGACACTAATGCTAGCCTTAGAAGTAGCCCATCTACCCAAAGAAAATTGGTGCACTGGGGAACCCAATTAAACAATATTAATAATCTAAAACCCAAAAGCCCAAATGGACCAGGCCGAAAATGACAAAAGTCATAATCGGTTGGCCGCATTTGTTGACAACGCGAACGGTAGGTGGCGCTGTTTTGGCACATGTGCAAATACAGCATGTGCCACGAAAACGTCACAGATTGCGACTGTAGCAGCTGCCAGGACTAAAGATGGCGCTGCTCAAAGAATCACACAGAGGCAACCTAACGAACACGTGGCAGTATACAATGGCCGGAGTGAGAGAGCAGCGCGGGGGCCGGGGAGAGCAGCGCGGGGGCCGGGGAGAGCAGCGTTGAGGGTGTCGGGGGGGGACGGGAAAGAGAGGAGGGAGGGGGGGGAAGAGAGGGAGGGTTGGGGGTGAAGGGCAGGAGTGGGAGTGTGGGGGAGAGTGGGGGGGGAGCAGCGGAGCGGAAGAGGAGTGCCTTTTTCTGTGCATTCGCCAGAAACACAACAGCAAAAGACTTACCGGCCAGTCCCTGGACCCGGCGACACCGAGGTCTTCGCACACTCGCTCCCCGCAGCTCTCTACGGCCTCTCGCTTCCGGCACTCTCCATTCAGCCGTTCCCTCCAGCTGCAGATGCCCAATCCAGTTGCTTCTCCCCTACTTCTCCACAGTACTTCAGGCAATGCAACTGTCTGGTCCCTGCATTTTGCATGCACCCTCTCCCCACCCCTCCCTGCTCTCCCCACCCCTCCCCCCTCTCCATCTACCCCCCTACCTCCACCCCTCCCTCTACCCCCCTACCTCCACCCCTCCACCACAGTTGAATATCTGAAGTGCAGTTGCAAAGTCGGGGAAATAGCATGCAAAACAAAACCTCAACAATTCTGGGGTTAATTATTGAGAAGTTTTATTAAGTTCATTAAGCATCCGAGGCACTGCTGTGCATGGATACATGAGTGTTGTGTCCAGCATTCCCGTTAGACAGACAGGCCGAGTCTCTGCTATGCACAGCTAAAGAGATTGTTCCTGGAGAGCCTTGTGGTGAATGAATGCTTGGCTCTCTATTCCACTACTGTATTGTCCATGTGAAGAAGGCAAAGTCACAAGAGTCTGAGCTCAGTCTATTCTTGGTGAATGTTCCCCAAGCGCATCCCAATGTGCATTCCCAATCATCCATAAATGCAATGTTCCTTTCCACATCGTGATGAGCTCCGCAGCATGATCCAGTTGCCTTCGTTGCTTGAATGCTGACCTTAAGTCTCAAGGATTGTTTTCTCGACGGCATGTTTTACATGAAAAGAAATAAAGCAAATCAGAGTCAGAGCTTGCCTCCCTCCATCCACTGAAATTACTGTTGTGCACACCTTTTTAAGTTCTGCAGTGAAGGCACCAATTGATAACGTCGCCAATGAAGCACTTATTACCCACCTCAGATGCAGGAATCAGCACATCCTTGCGTCCTCTCCTGCACTGCCTCCTTTGCTTGAATGCCGTCCTTAAGTGTCAAGGATTGTTTTCTCAAGGGCACGTTTTACATGAAAGGAAATAAGGAAAGAACATCAGTGTCAGAGCTTCCCTCCCTCCAATGAAATTACTGTTGAGCATGCTTTGTGTTCTGCGGTAAAGGCATGTACTGATAACACCGCCAATGAATCACTTAGTACCCACCTCAGCTGTAGGAGGCAGGATGATGTTACTGCCCCTATCTCGTGATGGTTCAATGCTGCTCTCAGGGAAAATATGAATGATGTGAGGGTGCTGGAAAAGAAGCACATTTCTTTTGGGCTATGAACATAAAGCTGGCCATTTAGCCCAGCAGTTCCCTGCTAGTGGTTATGTTACTCGTGCGTCTTCCCATCCATTCCCATTTAATCCTGCCTACTACTATCACCAGTTGTGTTCACAGCAAGAGCATTCACATTTCTGCTACCACTGGACACGGCATGCTTGTTTCTTTTAGTGCTCAGTCTCTTCTTGCTGAATGTTCCCCAAGTGCTTGACCCCTTTGGACGCCCTCTCTGCTTGACAGGCAGCAGCTGGCAATTGCGGAGTCTCACAAGGCTCTGCATGGTTGTTTCAAAGGCGGATGGGGAAACAGGTGGCTGTGTGTCCATGAGCACTGCTCTGATGGGTGTAGGAGCAGGTGGCTGTGTGCCCATGTGCACTGCTCTGATGGGTGTAGGAGCAGGTAACTGTGTGTCCATGTGCACTGCTCTGATGGGTGTAGGAGCAGGTAACTTTGTGTCCATGTGCACTGCTCTGATGGGTGTAGGAGCAGGTAACTGTGTGTCCATGTGCACTGCTCTGATGGGTTTAGGAGCAGGTATTTGTGTGTCCATGCGCACTGCTCTGATGGGTGTAGGAGCAGGTAACTGTGTATCCATGTGCACTGCTCTGATGGGTGCAGGAACAGGTGACTGTGTAACTGAGCAGCAAGGAGAGGGTACCGCAGGTAGGGGAAGTGGAGCTTTGAACAGGCAGGCATATGTATGGTCCATCAGATCATTCGTCCAGGGGGTGAGACGCTCAGGATCCAGGGTTTGTGACACGTGACTGATGTCCAGCGCGTGGCCACCTCCATCCGAAGGTGCTTCCGGGCAATTGTTGAGCATAGTAAATGGCTCCATCTCATCAGCCAGTCCTTGCTGCCAGCGGAGAGTCTGTTGCCGCAGCCAGTCCAGTCTCCTCACGGGAAACATGAGATGAGATAAGAAATACAGAATGCACTCCATTAAAACGTTACAAAAACGAAAGTGACCGTTAAGACGGTAGGTTGCAGCACATGTACTGCCTGCACACAGCAACTCACAACAGGGACTGGAGAACATGCGGTGGCCCAGACAATGGAAATGTTTTCAAAGCAACTTACAAAGGCAGAGCAACTTACCTTGGAACAATCTCCTGTGTCAAATAAAAATGAAGCAAGTCTCCAAAACAAATAAATAATTCAGATAAAATGCGAGAAAATGCCCGACGAAACCTCTCCTCCTTCCACTTTCAAAAACTCGCGCCGAAGCTTTGACGCATGCGCAGAGGTCAACCTGGCGCATTGCCCGAGGAAGACGGCGTAACGCGATGACGTCATCTGCGCATGCGCAAAACGGTCCGCAGCGCATGCGCAGAGGGCATGAAACCGTCTGCATATGTGCGCACCGCGGCGCATACTGATGACGTCGGCGATGATGTAGCGTTGTCATGAATTACTTTGTAATCGGTTACACATACTATGGCAGAACCCGAGACAAACCCCTGTTGCCCAAATACCCTAATGCTAACCGAGAACTTAATGTAACCAAACCCTGAGGCTGGCCCGGATTCTTGACCGCACCTGCGACCGTGACTGGTCCAGTGTGGCCCTCGCTCCCTAGACCCAGCCCTAACCTTAACGCCCCCTAACCCTAAACCCAAAGACCGAAACTTAAGGCCCCGACCCCAGCCCCAGCCTTAGCCCTAACCCAAATCCCCACAACACTCATGTAACCCCCGCCCCAGACCCATCCAGGACCCTAAAATCTAACCCCAAAAACAACGGCCCGACCCTAGCCCAACCCCCCGTAACATCAATTCCCATCGAGACTTCCAGTTGTTTTATTTATGTGTCTGTAAAATATTTTACTCTTTTGTTTTATATTCCTTGATAATTTAATTTCACTCTTCCTCTTTGCCCTCATTGTGTTTTTTTAAACCTTCCTTCTAATCTTTGTATTTGCCCTTGTCTTGCTGTCCCCTGCTCTCCATGTATTTAGTGTATGTCTCTTCCCTTCCAACCAGTTTGTATTTGGTAAGTTTTGGGTCAGGTGGGACTGACTGGGTGTGCGGCTCCAGTCAAGATCTGTCACAGGCACGATGGGCCGAATGGTCTTCTGTGCTGTACCACTCCATCACTTGTCACAGGCTCGTCACCCTCTGGAACAAACACGTGTAACAGAGAGACCTTTAAAAGAGGAACTGGCTAAGTTCCTGAGAGGACATTGTGAGTTACATGGAGTTAGTGGCCAGGTTAGATTATGATGTGTCCTCCTGGAGCCTCAGGGTGTTGACAGAGCAGCTGCCCAGAGGATTATCCTGAATTGGCGAGGGTCCTTTCCATTCCAAGAGATTACATTAATATGTAAGGAGGGATGGGAGAGCGTGAGGTTCTACTGTCTACTGGATGAGGCGAGCTCGATGGATCTGATAATCTTTATGTACGTTTGTGTAGCTGACTGGGGATTCAGTTCAGGTCGTACCTGGTAAGTGGCTCAGAGAGTTCACCCAATCAGCAGCTCTGTCTAAGGGCAATAGACTGGCATCGTGGTCATATTACTGGACTAGTAATCCAGAGACACGAGTTCAAATCCCACCAAGACAGCTGGGGAATTGAAATTCAGTTAATCAAATCAGAATTTGGAATTAAAAATCTTGTATCAGTGATGGTGTGCATGAAAGTAGGGGATTGTTGGAGCAACCCATCTGGCTCACTAATGTCCTTCAGGGAAGGAAATCTGCCATCCTGGTTGACTCTAAGCAGCCCTCTGAAATAGCCTCACAAACCACACAGCTTTCTTCAAGAAGGGATGGGCAATAAGTGCTGGCCTCGCCAGCAACGCCCGCATCCCATGAATGAATAAAACAAACTGAAGATGAAGAGAACTCTTCTCTTCGCTTTTCTGGTCCTTATTCTAGCCCGCGCACAAATCAGAAAAAAACACAGAAAGTTTGTCCAATTTGAATCCATGTTTATTTCCAGATTTCACATTGAAGTCGTTGAATTAACGTGACTTGATAGAGAATTGACGGATGGATAGGTTCCTGTCTGCTCCGTCCAGCACGTCCCACACAACTGCGATGCCTTCTCATCGCAACACAGATTGACTCCCCACCCCACCCTCGACCATGTGATCTCCTGAGAGAGGCGAAAAACCAGACATAAAAACCCAGGCCAATTTGGGAAAAAGATCTGGGAAGTTCCTCTCCGACCCCCTTAGGCGATCGAAACGAGTCCAGGAGATCACTCTAGCCCTCTTCAGCCACTGCTTTCCAAGACAATAGCTTTCCCAGACACCATTTGAACACACTGCCCCAGAGCTTAGTCTCCAACCATCTGCACTCTAGCTCTGTATTAGCATGTCCAGGGTTCCCACTTCCCTGCTAACTGTGACATCTTTGAATTTGTTGGGAACTGATGCCATTCCTTTAGTCTGTGCTGGGCTCTCAGTGGATTGGAATTGAGTTACAGAGCCAGCAATGTTTGGATGGAACATCAGCTCTGAAATATTGACGGCCAAATGGGGGGGAATGTGGATCTAATTATCGGGATGCATCGGCACAATTTCCCTGGGGAAAACTTGGTAAGGCGTGACCTCCCTTTTAAGCCATTTTTTCAATGCCTTATCCGTGGAGGGCACGCCCACATGCTTTTCCCCTCCCTCCGTCCCTCCCCGGCTCCCGTGCTGTGTTCAATTTTAGCACACCCCAGAACTCAGCTTGTTGACACCCAAAGACAACCCAGAACGAGGAAACTACATACCAAACACCCCCTCCAATTCCCAAGGGGCACCCAGGTGGGTGGAAAAAGCCTCGTCAATCGGAAAATGAAGAGAACCTTACAAGGGAGCAGCTTGCAAAGGATCAGCTTCCAAGGGCGCTGATCATCATTCAGATATTCTAGACGCACTGCTGCCGACGAACCAAGTAGTGCTGAGGGCGAGGAGGGTGCAGGGGCCTGTCTGTGAACAGGGGCGAAAGAGACCAAGGACAGACATGATAAAAGTGAGCATCACAACCATGAGTGTCACATTGCTGCTATACCCTAATCTGATGGGCATTCCATCTGAACAGCCAGACCATCAATCAGAAGCTGGAAAGACCCAAATCTCCTTCAGTTTACTGTTTGGTTCTGGCGCTGACTCCCACGAATAACACTCACTTTCATCAACTTGTCCTGGGAGCCGGAGTCTGTTCCCATGCAGGTTCCACCCTTCTAACCCTGAGCACCAGTTGGACAGTGTCCAGCCGTGTGTGGAGGACACTGGAATGAAAACTGATGTTTCCCTTAGTAAAAGTAGGGTCGTCTTTAATCTCCAAATAACTTGGCTTTCTCCGTGGGCTCCTGAAATCAGACCGGCAGTATTCAACACCAGGATGGAGAAGGAGGACGGTTTGTGAGGTCAATGAAGGGTTAACCAGAACCACCATCTGCTGTAAATTTCCCGAGCATCCTGGAGATCAGGCTACCCTGAGCAACAGAATCTCGAAACCAAAGAACCACAGACAGTCCAGCCTCCACCATGACTGCCTGAGGTCCCCCAGAAGATTGGGGACTGTCCGGTGATACGAGCAAGTCGATCGATCTGGTAAACCCCCCCCCCCCCCCGCCAAGTCCTGAAGATATTCTGGACCACCTCAGTGTGGATCATCCACTCGGAAGGTGAACTACACAGCAGCTGAGTGTGTTGACTGTTGTGTTGTTCACCCCGGCCAAATGTGGCAGCAAAAGTGTCACCCCGTCCTACAAGCACCAATGGGAAGCAACGTATCTCCTTGACAGAGGGACCCAGGAGGGAGTCCCACCCTGTTGACATACCGGACTACTGTCATATTGTCTGTCTGCAGACACACTGACTTACCCCGCCGTCCCGAGTCTGAAAGTGCACACTGTCCTAATATACTGTTCACACCCTGACCGAGCCTGTTGAAATGCCAAGTGAGCTCAAGCAGGCCCACTGGCCTGGAAGCCCATTCATCCTGAATGTGACCTCCTCCAACATCATCCATTTGTCAAAGCATTAACTGAAGAACCTGGGGAAGACAGTGTTCCCCAAGAGCATCAGCTCGAGTTCAGATGCTGTGACAAAGACGAGCTGTGGAAACATTACTGGCAGTGGGGATAGTTATCCAGAAGTTTCACCTGGAGAAATCTCCCCAACAGTTCTCTTCTGGAGAATTATCCCTGACTCTCAGTCCCAATACTAAAAGACCATGGTGTCACCTGCCAGAATGGCCACTGGTAGATGGTTCCTCTGAGCATCAAAGCAAACCACATTGTGAGAAACATGGAGGCTCAAGCTGCCAATTCAGAGGATACTCACTACTTCTGGTCTCTTTAACCCAAGAGCGATCCCCCCCTTCCAACTGGCAAAGGCAGGATCACTGCTTGGGTGGGGGGGTGCAGCCGGACAGGGTATCAAAGATGAAGTGTTGCGAGCTGCCTGAATCCCAGGTCCTAATCTGCAATGCAGGGAGCTAGCATGGTACAAAGGACATTCCGTTCCGGATACAGCCTGGGAAAGGCTGTTGGAGGTGAGCGGATTGGTGGGTTGATGGAAGGGGCCTACAGACTAAGTTCTAGAGTGAGCAGTGTCCACGTCTTAAATGTCAATTGGGGAATGCCTGAAGGTTCTGCCGCAGCAGCTCCTCCACTTGCTCACCAAAGAAGGCCTCGGCACCAAGGGGCATCTGCAGTACCTGAAGAAAGCCCAAGGTGCTTGGCCATACTAATCGGTGATGCAAGATCCACTGGGCGATAGACTCTGCTCCTACAATGAGGGCACCCACACAGCCAGCTGCTGCAGTCGATATTCTCTGCAGGTGGTCCACACTCCGTACCCACTCACCTGCCGGTGAGGCCGCCCCCCCAGTGGATATGGTGGTAGGGAATTGGGGGAGATGTGCCAAACCCTGCAGGAAGCTGCGCCAGATCCCACTTGTGGGTGGAACCAGGCGATAACTTTCCTTCTGATACCTTCACGACTACAGTTGACCAGATACCAGTAAACTGCAAGGTGTGAAGCAGGGTGCTGGAGGTCCTATGGATATTGTCTAACTTGGCCTTAATCGGAGGACGCTTATCAAGGGAAAAAGAATCCAGCAAAGGTCGATGCTTGTGGCCTTTTGCAAAACCCCAAGCATGGTCTCAAACCCCCAAGTGAAAGGACTTCCGGAAGCCACAGTTTCAGACTCTAGGTCACCCTCGTGTTAAATACATGAAAGCCTAAACGACTGGAGGTCGTGGTCCAACTCAGGCTCCCAACTGGGCTTCCGAGGCAGGATGCCTCCAGGAAGCTTCCAAGGGCTCAACCGACAGGGAAGGTTGATAAAAGTAAATCTCGGGGAACAGAGTCGAGGGCGGCTGGATTAGCTACGAGCTCATGAACACGAGGGCCGATGGAGATAAACCCTCGACACATGTTCCCCTGCCACTCGGGGGAGGTGCCAGTGAGGCACACATACCCTCCCTGTGTGAGAGAGCCCTTGGAACCTAGATACCCCTTAAGAATTGCAGGGAGTGGCTGAAGGTGAGTCCACAGAGGTGAGGAGGCAGACACAGATCTATAAAATGTGAACGGAGACCTGCGACTGCTCTCACCAAAGTGGCAATCACCCCCAACATAGGTGACCCTGAGTGGGTTCGAGTCCCCCAAGGGTGGTGTCCCCCAGATAAGCTGCTGCCAACTGGAGACCAATGTCCCAGGGCTGGGTTGGTGTCACCAGAGGATGGCTCTGGTGAAGGACCACCAACACTAGCTGGTGGCGCTTGGGGGAGCCAGCCTTATACTGGCACCAGTCGGCACGGACTCCTCAGAGCCGGCTGGCGCCAGGGGAGGACTCTTCCTCAAATTCTGGGAGGTCTCGGTACAAGTTGGTACCGGGGCCTCAATCGATTGTGCGGAGGGGATGGCAGCAACTGGCAGGCGAGTGGCCTGAACCAGCCAGTCCCACTCGACACAATCGAGGCAACAACCAGAGCGTTCCCCCCTCGAGACCTTCAACTTCAGTCCCAAGGTGGAGCTCCAGCCGATATTGGTCAGAGCTGACTGTACGGACTGGGTCCTAGCCAGTGCCAGTGCAGTTAGTCCTGAGCAATATCAAACTGAGCCTGGAGTTGGAGTAGGGTTACTGCTTGATGCCGATGCGGGGACATGAGGGCCGGACGTGAAGGTCCAGCCTGGGGGCTAAGATGGGGAAGAGGGTGTGGGGCAAATTTCCCAATTTAGGCGGCACAGTGGCGCAGTGGCTAGCACCGCAGCCTCACAGCTCCAGCGACCCGGGTTCACTTCTGGGTACTGCCTGTGTGGAGTTTGCAAGTTCTCCCTGTGTCTGCGTGGGTTTCCTCCGGGTGCTCCGGTTTCCTCCCACAAGCCAAAAGACTTGCAGGTTGGTAGGTAAATTGGCCATTATAAATTGCCCCTAGTATAGGTAGGTAGTAGGGAAATATAGGGACAGGTGGGGATGTGGTAGGAATAGGGATTAGTGTAGGATTAGTATAAATGGGTGGTTGATGGTCGGCACAGACTCGGTGGGCCGAAGGGCCTGTTTCAGTGCTGGATCTTTAAACATAAACATAAACAACAATAAAAATAGATGTCGAAGTAAATCTAGGAGGAGCTGATGGGGATGATAGACCTGGTGGGGATGGGAAATAAACCAGAAGGGAGAGAGAGTCGGTTTCACACCATCTCCAGCCATCGGAGGAGTGTCTAGATGGACCAGTGGCTGGGTTGTTGTTGGCCGTCAAATTAAACCAACAAATGAACAGATGTGGAGTTGGCACTGAGAAATGGATGGGACACAGAGGGATGGGGTGAGGAGAATTTCAGGGACACGGCTCCCTCCTTTGTAGTATTTTGAGTTGGTTTGGGGCAGGATGTGCTGCTTGTTGTGTGTCGTGATGCACTTGTTCCTTGTGCTTTTGTTACTCATCCTTTAGTCTGTGGGTAATTTGATGGAAATTTCCTCTTGCTCATCCTGACACCAACCATGTATGTCTGGAAGAAGAAGCAAAAAACAGATCAGAATCACTGGATTGTAACGAGACATCTCTAGGCATTTTCTAATTCCACTGCTAGTTAAACCATTTAACCTGGAAATGCTGAATGCAGATTCAGAGTGCACCATTACTTATGGACGTGTCTCTTTTCTGGTGATGTTCCTGGCCACAGATTCTGATGTTAGCTGAGTATTAAAGATTCTGGAGTCAATCAGTTGATTCCTTCTCCAGAATCACAGTGAAGCTCCAGAATGGCTGCAATGCCATCAGGTGATCCAGGGTCACTGGCACCAGGAGCTTGTCTGACACAATGAGAGGCTTTTAGAGGGCAGTACCTGAGGCATCTGACCTGGGAGGAGGGCCTTGGCATGGAGCGAGGGATTGATGAGGTCAGAGGACAGCAGAAATGCTTGGGACAAGTGTTTCTAACCGATTCCTTCAGTATCATTGACTGAGGCCCAGACTGAGCTCCAGATTTTTTACAGTTTTAAATAAGATCTAAACTTTTTCGGAACGGAACTCGAGCAATATTTCCATGATCTGTTTAACACACCCACTCCCTTCCCTCACCCCCTGGAAGACATGACTACCTACAGACCATGTTACCTACAGCTCCAAAGAATGGAAGGGATTGATAACGTACCTATTTGCTCCAATAGCTAGCTCTGTCAGTCGCACCATCTTGTGAAGGTTTTCTTCCTCCCTCCCTCTCTCAGCTCGCTGTCTTCTCCATCACAAAACTGCTCAGATCTTCTCCCCGACCACATTCACTCCGAGACAGATCAGCCAGTTAGTTGCAGTCAGTGCAGCTCCCTTTCCTTCACTAAAACTGCTCGTACTGCCTCCTGCCTCAAATTAACTCAGTTTACAAACCGATTGCGATGTCTGATCTCACTGTGATGGACAGTGTGAGGGTCAGACTTGCTCTGTGATGTCACGGTTTGACCCGTCCAGTTAAACAAGTCTCACCTTGATCAAACTGAGTGTTACAAAACCCTGTGAGTTTCCTTGGATTGCAATAACTTGATATTTCAGAATGCACTAACATTTTCCCAGTCTCTGTAATCCACTGATTTTGACCTGTCTCTGGGATCCGTTAGTTTTCCAATGCCGGTTAAGTTTGGGGTGTGTTCAAAGCTGACAACTTCAATTTTATTCTTTGGAACTGCAGTCCGAGTTGCTCATGAATCATTTTTTTGTTTGTGAAATATTTCATTAGAGAATGGGAATTATCATGGGAAACACAGTGGTTAGCACCGCAGCCTCACAGCTCCAGCCACCCGGGTTCAATTCTGGGTACTGCCTGTGTGGAGTTTGCAAGTTCTCCCTGTGTCTGCGTGGGTTTCCTCCAGGTGCTCCGGTTTCCTCCCCCATGCCAAAGACTTGCAGGTTGATAGGTGAATTGGCCATTGTAAATTGCCCCTAGTATAGGTAGGGGAATATAGGGACAGGTGGGGATGTGGTAGGGATGTAGGATTAATATAAATGGGTGGTTGATGGTCGGCACTAGTTCGGTGGGCCGAAGGGCCTGTTTCAGTGCTGTATCTCTAAACTAAACTAAACTAAACTAAACTCTTTGATAAGCCAGATTGCCGATGCTTAACACATTCATATGATGCTGTTGCCAAAATATAAACCATGTTGAAATTCTTTTGCCTATTATATGCCCATTCTGAAGGTTTGTTCATAGCTTCTTGCACCGTGTCGCAGTCTTGCACGATGTTGACACCCCTCCCTCCCTCCCTGTTTGGTGTAAACTGCATTCATATACGTTATGAACAGCACTGATTCTTGTGGAACATTACTTCCCACCTTCTGCCGTTCCAAATTACAACCCTTTACCCCGACAGTCTGTCTTGCAAATGGCTAACTAATTATTCTGCTACTTGTCCCCTGACTCCTCATTCTCTGACCTGATTCATGAGTCTATTATGTGGTATCATATCCCAGATCTTTGAAAACCCACAGAATCACAGAATTGTTACAGTGCAGAAGGAGGTCACACAGCCCATCGTGTCTGCACGGGCTCTCCGAAAGAGCAATTCGCTCAGTTCCATTCCCCCGCCTTCTCCCGGTAACCCTGCACATTCTTCCTTTTCATATAACTGTCTGATTCCGTTTTGTATGCGTCAGTTGAACCTGTCTCGACCACGTTCCCAGGCAGTGCGTTCCAGACCTGAACCACTCACTGTACTCTCTCCAATGCCCTCACATATACCCTAAAGTGCGGTGCCCAGAACTGGACGCAGCACTCCAGCTGAGGACTAACTAGTGTCTTATACAAGTTCAACATAACCTCCTTGCTCTTGTACTCTCTGCCCCTATTAATAAAGCCCAGGATACTGTATGCTTTATTAATCGCACTCTCAACCTGTCCCGCTACCTTCAATGACTTATGCGCATATGCATGCAGGTCCCTCTGCTCCTGCAGCCTCTTTAGAATTGTACCCTTTGTTTTATGTTGTCTCTCCATGTCTTTCCTCCCAAAATTAATCACTTCACATTTCTCTGCATTGAACTTCATCTTCCCATTCCACCAACCTGCCCATGTCCTTTTGAAGTTCTACACTATCCTCCTCACAGTTCACAATGCTTCCAAGTTTCGTATCATCTGCAGACTTTGAAATTGTGCCCTGTACACCAGGGTCTCGGTCATTAATATATATCAGGAAAAGCAAGGCTCCCAACATTGACCCCTGGGAAACTCCGTCACAAACCTTCCTCCAGCCTAAAATCATCCATCAACCACAACTCTCTGTTTTCTGTCACTCAGCCGATTTCGTATCCATGTTGCTACCGTCCCTTTTATTCAATGAACTACAAGTTTGCTCACAAGTCTGTTGTGTGGCACTGTATCAAACGCCTTTTGTAATCCATGTACACCACATCAACAGCATTGCCCTCATCAACCCTCTCTGTTACCTCCTCAAAAAACTTCAGCAAGTTAGTTAAACATGATTTTCCCGGTCCATGCTGACTTTCCTTAATTAACCCACATTTGTCCAAGTGACTAGTAATTATTCTTTTTATCAATTTCCCCACCTGACTAGCCTGTAGTTGCTGGGCTTATCTTTACACCCTTTTTTGAACAATTCTCCAGTCCTCTGGCACCACCCCCAAATCGAAGGAAAAGTGAAACATTATGGCCAGTGCCTCTGCAATTTCCACCCTCACATCCCTCAGTATCCATGGATGCATCTCATCCGGTCCTGGTGTTTTATCCACTTTCAGTACAGACAGCCTATATAATATATCTTCTTTATCAATTTTAAACCCCTCCAGTGTCTGAATACCTCCTCTTTCACCATTGCCTGGGTTGCAAGGAGGGAGACAGAAAGCAGGAAACTACAGGCCAGTTAGCTTAACATCTGTCTTAGGGAAAATGTTGGAAGCTATTATTTAAGATGTAATAGCAAAAGTTGGAGGATCAAGGTTATCTTGGAGAGTTGTGGGGCTGGACGAGATTACAGAGGTCGCACTTGAACCACAAAGCTTTCATATCTGTCTCCATTCGCTAAAGTGGGCAATGGTCCCACCGCAATATGGGCAGTCAATGTGAGAGGCTCGGTACCATCAGGAAGAATTGGTCATGTCCTGTATTCTCATGAGTGTGTTTGACAAGTGCCTTCAGCTCCAAAATCAAGTAAGATATCTGACTAATCAGGTGCCATTTTCTCAGTGGTGGGAAAACTGCCGTTACATCTGGGCACATCCCCGACAACGGTCACAAATAAAATGCAGGGAACTAACAACAGAAAGGAGCCTTACTGTGCTCTTTACGGCATTCATTGAAAACAATCTCAAAATTGCTTTTTCCTTTCAAAGCCTCATCTGTTAAAGTGGAGACCAATTTAGCCACCAGATGCTGAATCCCCAACAGTCCTCAGTGTTATCCTCTTGTGACATGCTAACAGTTAGAACATAGAACAGTACAGCACAGTACTGGCCCTTCGGCCCACGATGTTGTGCCGACCCTTTAACCTACTCTAAGATCAAACTACCTGCATACCCTTCATTCTACTATCATCCATGTATCATCCAGTTAGCTGGCGTTGCCTGTGGGTTTCTGCAGCTGAGGCATTTCGCACGGGTTTTGCGACCTCAGTACATTTTCGCAGAGCCACAGGGCAGCTGGGTGGAAAGGAACGGAAGAAAGTATTACAGTTACTCGCAACTGAACTCTGCAGGTTTTACCCAACCAGCCTGATCTTACATGTGCTGTGGGTGTGAGGCTACATTCTCCATCCTCGACCATGAACGATACGCAAAGCTCTGGTGTTCTGCAAAACCTGCGAGGAGCTTCACTGCTCTCTTTAGCCAGTCTGTGTGATACTAAGAAACATGATTATCCCCTCAGCACGGAATAGTTTATTCTGGAACATTAATCGATGGAAACCACCTCCCAGATAAATGATGCATTCAGTAAGGCTCCGGCATGTATCCGTAGTTTTACGACATACCTACACGATATATAGAAACTGCATAAGTGACTGTTCATCATTGTATCTCAGTCCAAACATTCTACGTAGCGGTATTTTAACACAGTTTGAATTCTGATTGTGATTTTTCCATAGAATTTGCTGCACGTAAACAGGCCATTTGGTCAGAATATGGGTATGGTAGCCTACTGCTGAAAGTAACCCAGAATGCCTGGACTAATGATTGGAAATTGTCAGTTCAAATCCCACCGTAACCACAGGGGAGTTCAAAATTCTGATAATTAAATACATTTTGAATTATCAGCGATAGTGACTATGATTGTCACAAAAAAAACCATCTGGTTCACTCATGCCCTTTCGATAAGAAAATCTACCGTTCTTCCTCAGTCTGGTCTCTCTGTGACTCCAGAACCAAAGTTATGTGGTTGACTCTTCAATGTCTTCTGAATTAGCCTCACAAACCTCTCAGCTGTATTCAGGAAGTTGGCTCGCCACCAGCTTCTCGAGGGCACTTCGGGATGGGTAATAAATACTGGCCTTGCCAGTGATGCTCAATGAATGATATTTTAAAAAAACAATCCATGCCAGTATTTATGCTCCACATGAGCCTCCTCCCACCCTTCTTCATCCAATCACCCTTCTTCAGCCAATCCTGTCAGCATAGCTTTCTATTCTTTTCCACTGCTAATATGATAATGAGTTCTACATTTTCACCATTCCCCAGGTAAAGGAGTTTCTCTTGAATTCCTTATTGGATTTATTGGTTACTATCTTGTAGTGATAGCCCCAAGTCCTGGTTTCCCCCAATGAGTGGTTTGTGCATGATTTACATTAACCTGCTGTTAGTGGCAGAGGGTGGTGGGTGCCTGGAACGTATTGCCAGCGGAGGTGTTAGATGCGGGCATGATAACATCTTTTAAGATGTATCTAGACAGATACATGAATGGGCATGAAGCAAAGAGATACAGACCCTTAGAAAATAGGCGACAGGTTTAGATTTAGGATCTGGATCGGCGCAGGCTTGGAGGGCCGAAGGGCCTGTTCCTGTGCTGTAATTTTCTTTGTTTTTTGTTCTTTGTTCATGTGAAGCACAAGTTTCATCAAATCATCCAATATTTTTGCACTTTATTTTAATGTCAGCTGTGGCTCAGTTGATCGCGCTCTCACAGCTGGAGGTTGTGGTTAAGTTAAACCCCTACACAAAAAGATTCCTCAGACATATCAAGTCCAATTTCCTGAGGGAAATGGAGAACCCACAGCCACGGGATAGGCCAACTACAAGACTACCACTTGTTATAACAGACTGCGCGACAACCCAAGGCCCTAATACCCCCTACCCCTGAACCCAAAGACCTAAACCGAAGGCCCTGCCCTTAGGCCCAAAACCCTGACCCCAACACCAGCCCTAGCCCTAACCCCAATCCCCACAACACTCATGTAACCCCCGCCCCAGACCCAGCCAGGACCCTAAAATCTAACCCCAAAACCAACGACCCGACCCCAGCCCCAACCCTAGCCCAACCCCCCATAACATCAATGTAACTCTTGCCCCTAGATCCAGACCCAACCTTAAGGCTTAACTCCAAAGCCTAAAGCCCCGACCACAGCCCCAACTCCAACACTTAACCCTAAGCCTAACTCCAACACGTAATCCTAGCTGTAACTCTAACCCGCCTCCAAACCTAAACTTAACCCTAAAAGCCCCCCGTCCGTTGTGACTGTCCAAGCAGTGCCAAAAAATAAATGCCTTATAGGCAACAGAATCCAAGTTCAGCTGGTCGATACACAGACATGGCGCGTGCCATTAAACAAGACATAAGAAAATTAAATTCTGCACTTTCAAGGCCATCTGGCCTGTGCTGCCAGGGTCTCTACTGGGGAACAGTCGTGCCTAAGCTCACACCCCAATACCAAACTTGCGGGCCCTTCACCCCCAGGAATACATCCAATTCCCATGCCATTCCCAAATAATTATGTAACAAATAAACCAAAGTTTTAAATTAACACCTGAGTGTAATGGGTGTAGGGTTACAGATCTCTTAGATAGGCAGGTCAGTTTTAATTATAATTATAATTAAATCCCCCCTCTTAGATAGGCAGGTTAATATTAATTATCATTCAATCCCTCCTCACTTCTGCATTTTAAATTTAGAATATAAATGTATTGCTGTTACAAAGACCTACCACACAGTGGCGCTGGGGAGCTAAAGCAACCCATTAATGTCCCAGGACTGGGTGATTTTACTGTTTGTTTGTTTTTGATGGACTTGGGGTGACCCAGCATGGGGTAGGGCTCTGTTACCATGGCAAACAGGTTATTTTGCAGGGCCACAAATGCACAGATCGGGCTTCCCATGGGACCATTTAAATTTAAACTTTAAAAACTTAAAAAAGCTGCAATTGTTTCAAACCCAGTGGGTCAATTAAAATTAAATTTAAAAGCAGCCTAATTGTTCCCCTTTGTTTCAGGACTAGGTTTTTTTTTGCAGAGGTTACAAAGAACAAAGAACAGTACAGCACAGCAACAGGCCATTCGGCCCTCCAAACCTGCGCCGATCTTGATGCCTGCCTAAACTAACACCTTCTGCACTTCCGGGGCCCATATCCCTCTATTCCCTTCCTATTCATGTATTTGTCAAGATGTCTCTTAAACGTCGCTATCGTATCTGCTTCCACCACCTCCCCTGGCAGCAAGTTCCAGGCACTCACCACCCTCTGTGTAAAAAACTTGTCTCGCACATCCCCTCTAAACTTTGCTCCTCGCACCTTAAACCTATGTCCCTTAGTAACTGACTCTTCCACCCTGGGAAAAAGCTTCTGACTATCCACTCTGTCCATGCCGCTCATAACTTTGTAAACCTCTATCATGTCAACCCTCCACCTTCGTCGTTCCAGTGAAAACAATCCGAGTTTTTCCAATCTCTCCTCATAGCTAATGCCCTCCAGACCAGGCAACATCCTGGTAAACCTCCTCTGTACCCTCTCCAAAGCCTCCACGTCCTTCTGGTAGTGTGGCGAGCAGAATTGCACGCAATATTCTAAGTGTGGCCTAACTAAGGTTCTGTACAGCTGCAACATGACTTCCCAATTTTTATACTCTATGCCCCGACCGATGAAGGCAAGCATGCCGTATGCCTTCTTGACTACCTTATCCACCTGCGTTGCCACTTTCAGTGACCTGTGGACCTGTACGCCCAGATCTCTCTGCCTGTCAATACTCCTAAGGGTTCTGCCATTTACTGTATACCTCCCACCTGCATTAGACCTTCCAAAATGCATTACATCATACTTGTCTGGATTAAACTCCATCTGCCATTTCTCCGCCCAAGTCTCCAACCGATCTACGTCCTGCTGTATCCTCTGACAATCCTCATCATTATCCGCAACTCCACCAACCTTTGTGTCGTCCGCAAACTTACTAATCAGACCAGCTACATTTTCCTCCAAATCATTTATATATACTACAAACAGCAGAGGTCCCAGCATTGATCCCTGCGGAACACCACTAGTCACATCCCTCCATTCAGAAAAGCACCCTTCCACTGTTACCCTCTGTCTTCCAGGACCGAGCCAGTTCTGTATCCATCTTGCCAGCTCACCTCTGATCCCGTGTGACTTCACCTTTTGTACCAGTCTGCCATGAGGGACCTTGTCAAAAGGCTTTACGAAAGTCCATATAGATAACACCCACTGCCCTTCCTTCATTAATCATCTTTGTCACTTCCTCAAAAAACTCAATCAAATTAGTGAAACACGACCTCCTCTTCACAAAACCATGCTGTCTCTCGCTAATAAGTTCATTTGTTTCCAAATGGGAGTATATCCTGTCCTGAATAATCCTCTCTAATAGTTTACCTACCACTGACGTAAAGCTCACCAGCCTATAATTTCCTGGATTAACCTTGCCACCCTTCTTAAACAAAGGCACAACATTGGCTATTCTCCAGTCCTCTGGGACCTCACCTGTCGCCAATGAGGATGCAAAGATTTCTGTCAAGGCCCTAACAATTTCTTCCCTTGCCTCCCTCAGTATTCTAGGGTAGATCCCATCAGGCCCTGGGGACTTATCTACCTTAATGCTTTGCAAGACACCCAACACCTCCTCCTTTTTGATAATGAGATGACTGAGACTATCTACGCTCCCTTCCCTAGGCCCATCATCCACCAAGTCCTTCTCTTTGGTGAATACTGATGCAAAGTACTCATTTAGCACCTCGCCCATTTTCTCTGGCTCCACACATAGATTCCCATCTCTGTCCTTGAGTGGGCCGACCCTTTCCCTGGACCCTTTTCCTTAATCCTGTTTGCCAATGACTTTTCATGACCCCTTTTAGCCCTCCTAACTCCTTGCTTAAGTTCCTTCCTACTGTATTTATATTCCTCAAGTGCTTCATCTGTTCCTAGCCTTCCAGCCCTTACAAATGCTTCCTTTTTCTTTTTGACTAGGCTCACAATATCCCGTGTCATCCAAGCTTCCCAAAACTTGCCAAACTTGTCTTTCTTCCTCACAGGTACATGCTGGTCCTGGATTCTAATCAGCTGACGTTTGAAAGACTCCCACATGTCAGATGTTGATTTATCCTCAAACAGCCGCCCCCAATCTAAATTCTTCAGTTCCTGCCTAATATTGTTATAATTAGCCTTCCCCCAATTTAGCACCTTCACCCGAGGACTACTCTTATCCTTATCCACAAGTACCTTAAAACTTAGGGAATTATGGTCACTGTTCCCGAAATACTCCCCCACTGAAACTTCGACCACCTGGCCAGGCTCATTCCCCAATACCAGGTCCAAAATGGCCCCATCCCCAGTTGGACGATCTACATACAGTTTCAAGAAGCCCTCCTGGATGCTCCTCACAAATTCTGCCCCATCCAAGCCCCTAGCTCTAAGTGAGTCCCAGTCAATATAGGGGAAGTTAAAATCACCCACCACCACAACCCTGTTACCTTTACATCTTTCCAAAATCTGTCTACATATCTGCTCCTCTACCTCCCGCTGGCTGTTGGGAGGCCTGTAGTAAACCCTCAACATCGTGACTGTACCCTTCATATTCCTGAGCTCCACCCATATTGCCTCGCTGCATGACCCCTCTGAGGTGTCCTCCCGCAGCACAGCTGTGATATTCTCCTTAACCAGTAATGCAACTCCCCCACCCCTTTTACATCCCCCTCTATCCCGCCTGAATCTTCTAAATCCTGGAACATTTAGCTGCCAATCCTGCCCTTCCCTCAACCAAGTCTCTGTAATAGCAACAACATCATATTTCCAAGTACTAATCCAAGCTCTAAGTTCATCTGCCTTACCTGTTATTCTTCTCGCATTGAAACAAATGCACTTCAGACCACCAGTCCCGCTGTGCTCAGCAACATCTCCCTGCCTGCTCTTCCTCTTAGTCCTACTGGCCTTATTTACTATGTCCTCCTCATTTATTTCACTAGCTGTCCTACTTCTCTGGTTCCCACCCCCCTGCCACACTAGTTTAAACCCTCCCGAGTGACGCTAGCAAACCTCGCAGCCAGGATATTAGTGCCCTTCCAGTTTAGATGCAACCCGTCCTTCTTGTACAGGTCCCATCTGTCCCTGAAGAGAGCCCAATGGTCCAGATATCTGAAACCCTCCCTTCTACACCAGCTGCTCAGCCACGTGTTTAGCTGCACTATCTTCCTATTTCTAGCCTCACTGGCACGTGGCACAGGGAGTAATCCAGAGATTACAAGCCTAGAGGTCCTGTTTTTTAACTTACTACCTAACTCCCTCAACTCCCCCTGCAGGATCTCATCACTCTTCCTGCCTATGTCATTGGTACCGATGTGTACCACAACCTCTGGCTGTTCACCCACCCCCTTCAGAATGCCCCTTGGCCGTTCAGAGACATCCTTGACCCTGGCACCAGGGAGGCAACATACCATCCTGGAGTCTCTTTCACGTCCACAGAAGCGCCTATCTGTGCCCCTGACTATAGAGTCCCCTATAACTATTGCTCTTCTGCACTTTGTCCCTCCCTGCTGAACAACAGCCTGCTGCTGTTTTCCTCTGATAGGCCATCGCCCCCCAACAGTATCCAAAATGGTATACTTGTTAGAGAGGGGGATAGCCACAGGGGATTCCTGTACTGACTGCCTGCCCCTTCTAGCGGTCACCCATCTATCTGCCTGCACCTTGGGTGTAACCACTTCTCTAAAACTCCTGTCTATGATGCTCTCTGCCACCTGCATGCTCCTAAGTGCATCCAGTTGCCGCTTCAACCGATCCATGCGGTCTGTGAGGAGCTGCAACTGGGTACACTTCCTGCAGATGTAGTCGGCCGGAACGCTGGAAGGTTGTGGAGCACAAGGTAAACCCAACACGTGGTGGGGCTCTGCTACCGTGGGAACCAGGGTGTTTTTTTTACAGGGGCTCAATGCACAGACCACATTTCCCATTGGGTCAATTAAACTTTTAAAAAACAGCCCAATTGTTTCAGGATAAGGAGACTTTTCCCACCAATCACATTCAACAGGCAGCTCACTCACCTTTATTCAACAGATTCTGCAATGAATCATCCATTTTCCCCTGATGAAGCTGCAGTGAACAGCGAAACGTCATTAGCAACAAAGGTATTCTTCAAAGTAACTGACACACATACACTCCTGCACACTAAAAGCCATCATCCCAGGCACACCTTTAGGGGACTGGTGAAGTCACAACTCATGCGGTTCCACCGCATATCCACAAAACTGGACGATTTCAACAAAGCGGTCACCGCCCTTTTCACCGCACTGAGACGGAGGGGGTACACAAAGAGATTCCTCAGACATATCAAGTCCAATTTCCTGAGAGAGATGGAGAACCCACAGCCACGGGATAGGCCAACTACAAGACTACCACTTGTTACAACATACTGCGCAACAACTCAAGAGATAAATAGGGTAGTGAGAAACCATTTTGAAAAGTTAAAAGGGGATGTTAACTCACTGAGCCAATATAGCATAACATCAGCTTTCAAAAGAGGCAAAAACCTAAAAGACCTATTGGTCACGAGCAGCGGAAAGGCACAAGCCGTACCAAATTGCGGTGACAGACTATGTGGAACATGTAAGCACCTAAAGGTCTTAAAAATCTTACAAAACGAGAAGACAGGAAAAACCGCTTTAATAAAGCAAACAATTATATGCGAGCAACAAAATGTAATTCGATGTAAACTCTTTTTTTTTTAGTTTAAGAGGACTTGTCTTATACAAATGTCAGAATTTGGAGCAAGAGTAGGCCACTCGGCCCCTCGATAGTCAAGCCCAATGCTGTCCTCGCCTGTCCTTCACTCCTCCCTCTTTGCAGCTGTACAATGCTGCCCCAGACCACGTTAGCTATCCCATACAGACCCAGTGGTTTTTCAGGCTTTGCATGGTTCAGTGTCACAGCGTCTTTACCGAGTGCATGAGCTAGAAAACCCTGGAAATCTGTTTCTTCCATGGCTCCGCCTTTGCTGTGCTGTTTTTTTTGGGTGCATTTCCCGTACTGGTCTCCATTTTCACCTGGATCAGGGATCAGGCGGAACTGAAGCTGGTGATTCAGTCTGCAGCTAGGAAGACCCAGGGTGAAGTGAGTTTCTGCTGATGCTGAAATGAGGTCATGCTGGACAGTGTATAATTTGTGTAGCAAAAAGCAGTTTTGAAATATTTTTACAGATCAGTTGGGGTAATGCTTATTTTTTGCTGTGTCTGTGGACATGTTAATTTGCAGAATAAAAACCATTGAGAACAGAGTGAAAGCCCATGGGTGTGTGAACTGTTGTCTTCAATGGACATGATGTTTGCAGACAAGACTTGAGAAAGGACTGATGTGGATTTTTCCCCCCTCTGAACTGAATTTTCAAAAGTACTCGTTGCTGCTTCTCTTCTCTCACATGGATGACCTGCAGCTGCCTGTCCCTCCATTCAATCTCACAACTGAACCGGCTGAACAAGGTTCTGGTACACGGGCAGTTTTCGCTGCACAGGAGAATGAAGTTGCCCTAATATCTCCTTTTGTGGCTTTTTATCCTGTGAAGCACCTTGAGATGCTGTACTATGTAATATAAGTATAAGTTGTTGGCATATTATACTGTCCATCGTTAAATGGCCCAATTCCCATCGACACTTCCATTTGTTTTATTTATGTGTCTGTAAAATGTTTTACTCTTTTGTTTTATATTCCTTGACAATTTAATTTCACATTTCCTTTGCCCTCATTGTTTTTTTTTTAACCTTCCTTCTAATCTTTGTATTTGCCCTTGTCTTGCTGTCCCCTGCTCTCCATGTATTTAGTGTATGTCTATTTCCTTCCCACCAGTTTGTATTTGGGCACGTTTTGGGTCAGGTGGGACTGACTGGGTGTGCGGCTCCAGTCAAGATCTATCACAGGCTCGATGGGCCGAATGGTCTTCTGTGCTGTACCACTCCATCACCTGTCGCAGGCTCGTCACCCTCTGGAACAAACACGTGTAACAGAGAGACCTTTAAAAGAGGAACTGGCTAAGGTCCTGAGAGGACATTGTGAGTTACATGGAGTTAGTGGCCAGGTTAGATTATGATGTGTCCTCCTGGAGCCTCAGGGTGTTGACAGAGCAGCTGCCCAGAGGATTTTCCTGAATTGGCGAGAGTCCTTTCCATTCCAAGAGATTACATTCATGTGTAAGGAGGGATGGGAGAGCGTGAGGTTCTACTGTCTACTGGATGGGGCGAGCTCGATGGATCTGATAGTCTTTATGTACGTTTGTGCAGCTGACTGGGGATTCAGTTCAGGTCGTACCTGGTAAGTGGCTCAGAGAGTTCACCCAATCAGCAGCTCTGTCTAAGGGCAACAGACTGGCATCGTGGTCATATTACTGGACTAGTAATCCAGAGACACAAGTTCAAATCCCACCAAGACAGCTGGGGAATTGAAATTCAGTTAATCAAATCAGAATTCGGAATTAAAACTGAAGATGAAGAGAACTCTTCACTTTTCTGGTCCTTATTCTAGCCCGCGCACAAATCAGAAAAAAACACAAAAAGTTTGTCCAATTTGAATCCATGTTTATTTCCAGATTTCACATTGAAGTCGTTGAATTAACGTGACTTGATAGAGAATTGACGGATGGATAGGTTCCTGTCTGCTCCGTCCAGCATGTCCCACACAACTGCGATTCCTTCTCATCACAACACAGATTGACTCCCCACCCCACCCTCGACCATGTGATCTCCTGAGAGAGGCGAAAAACCAGACATAGAAACCCAGGCCAATTTGGGAAAAAGATCTGGGAAATTCCTCTCCGACCCCCTTAGGCGATCGAAATGAGTCCAGGAGATCACTCTAGCCCTCTTCAGCCACTGCTTTCCAAGACAATAGCTTTCCCAGGCACCATCTGAACACACTGCCTCAGAGTTTAGTCTCCAACCATCTGCACTCTAGCTCTGTACTAGCATGTCCAGGGTTCCCACTTCCCTGCGAACTGTGACATCTTTGAATTTGTTGGGAACTGATGCCATTCCTATAGTCTGTGCTGGGCTCTCAGTGGATTGGAACTGAGTTACATAGCCAGCAATGTTTGGATGGAACATCAGCTCCGAAATATTGACGGCCAAATGGGGGGGAATGTGGATCTAATTATCGGGATGCATCGGCACAATTTCCCTGGGGAAAACTTGGTAAGGCGTGACCTCCCTTTTAAGCCATTTTTTCAATGCCTTATCCGTGGAGGGCACGCCCACATGCTTTTCCCCTCCCTCCGTCCCTCCCCGGCTCCCGTGCTGCGTTCAATTTTAGCACACCCCAGAACTCAGCTTGTTGACACCCAAAGACAACCCAGAACAAGGAAACTACATACCAAACACCCCCTCCAATTCCCAAGGGGCACCCAGGTGGGTGGAAAAAGCCTCGTCAATCGGAAAATGAAGAGAACCTTACAAGGGAGCAGCTTGCAAAGGATCAGCTTCCAAGGGCGCTGATCATCATTCAGACATTCTAGACGCACTGCTGCCGACGAACCAAGTAGTGCTGAGGGCGAGGAGGGTGGAGGGGCCTGTCTGTGAACAGGGGCGAAAGAGACCAAGGACAGACATGATAAAAGTGAGCATCACAACCATGAGTGTCACATTGCTGCTATACCCTAATCTGATGGGGATTCCATCTGAACAGCCAGACCGTCAATCAGAAGCTGGAAAGACCCAAATCTCCTTCAGCTTACTGTTTGGTTCTGGCGCTGGCTCCCACGAATAACACACACTTTCATCAACTTGTCCTGGGAGCCGGAGTCTGTTCCCATGCAGGTTCAACCCTTCTCACCCTGAGCACCAGTTGGACAGTGTCCAGCCGTGTGTGGAGGACGCTGGAATGAAAACTGATGTTTCCCTTACTAAAGGTAGGGTCGTCTTTAATCTCCAAATAACTTGGCTTTCTCCGTGGGCTCCTGAAATCAGACCGGCAGTATTCAACACCAGGATGTAGAAGGAGGACGGTTTGTGAGGTCAATGAAGGGTTAACCAGAACCACCATCTGCTGTAAATTTCCCGAGCATCCTGGAGATCAGGCTACCCTGAGCAACAGAATCTCGAAACCAAAGAACCACAGACAGTCCAGCCTCCACCATGACTGCTTGAGGTCCCCCAGCAGATTGGGGATTGTCCGGTGATACGAGCAAGTCGATCGATCTGGTAAACCCCCCCCACCCACCGCCAAGTCCTGAAGATATTCTGGACCACCTCAGTGTGGATCATCCACGGAAGGTGAACTACACAGCAGCTGAGTGTGTTGACTGTTGTGTTGTTCACCCCGGCCAAATGTGGCAGCAAAAGTGTCACCCCGTCCTACAAGCACCAATGGGAAGCAACGTATCTCCTTGACAGAGGGACCCAGGGGGGAGTCCCACCCTGTTGACATACCGGACGACTGTCATATTGTCTGTCTGCAGACACACTGACTTACCCCGCCGTCCCGAGTCTGAAAGTGCACACTGTCCTAATATACCGTTCACACCCTGACCGAGCCTGTTGAAATGCCAAGTGAGCTCAAGCACGCCCACTGGCCTGGAAGCCCATTCATCCTGAATGTGACCTCCCCCAACATCACCCATTTGTCAAAGCATTAGCTGAAGAACCTGGAGAAAACAGTGTTCCCCAAGAGCATCAGCTCGAGTTCAGATGCTGTGACAAAGGCGAGCTGTGGAAACATTACTGGCAGTGGGGATAGTTATCCAGAAGTTTCACCTGGAGAAATCTCCCCAACAGTTCTCTTCTGGAGAACTATCCCTGACTCTCAGTCCCAATACTAAAAGACCATGGTGTCACCTGCCAGAATGGCCACTGGTAGATGGTTCCTCTGAGCATCAAAGCAAACCACATTGTGAGAAACATGGAGGCTCAAGCTGCCAATTCAGAGGATACTCACTACTTCTGGTCTCTTTAACCCAAGAGTGATCCCCCCCTTCCAACTGGCAAAGGCAGGATCACTGCTTGGGGGGGTGCAGCCGGACAGGGTATCAAAGATGAAGTGTTGCGAGCTGCCTGAATTCCAGGTCCGAATCTGCAATGCAGGGAGCTAGCATGGTACAAAGGACATTCCGTTCCGGATACAGCCTGGGAAAGGCTGTTGGAGGTGAGTGGATTGGTGACTGTGAGTGTATTGGTGGGTTGATGGAAGGGGCCTACAGACTAAGTTCTAGAGTGAGCAGTGTCCACATCTTAAATGCCAATTGGGGAATGCCTGAAGGTTCTGCCGCAGCAGCTCCTCCACTTGCTCACCAAAGGCGGCCTCGGCACCAAGGGGCATCTGCAGTACCTGAAGAAAGCCCAAGGTGCTTGGCCATACTAATCGGTGATGCAAGATCCACTGGGCGATAGACTCTGCTCCTACAATGAGGGCATCCACACAGCCAGCTGCTGCAGTCGATGTTCTGTGTAGGTGGTCCGCACTCCGTATCCACTCACCTGCCGGTGAGGCCGCCTCCCCAGTGGATATGGTGGTAGGGAATTGGGGGAGATGTGCCAAACCCTGCAGGAAGCTGCGCCAGATCCCACTTGTGGGTGGAACCAGGCGATAACTTTCCTTCTGATACCTTCACGACTACAGTTGACCAGATACCAGTAAACTGCAAGGTGTGAAGCAGGGTGCTGGAGGTCCTATGGATACTGTCTAACCTGGCCTTAACCGGAGGACGCTTGTCAAGGGAAAAACAATCCAGCAAAGGTCGATGCTTGTGGCTTTTTGCAAAACCCCAAGCATGGACTCAAACCCCCAAGTGAAAGGACTTCCGGAAGCCACAGTTTCAGACTCAAGGTCACCCTCGTGTTAAATACATGAAAGCCTAAACGACTGGAGGTCGTGGTCTGACTCAGGCTCCCAACTGGGCTTCCGAGGCAGGATGCCTCCAGGAAGCTTCCAAGGGCTCAACCGACAGGGAAGGTTGATAATAGTAAATCTCGGGGAACAGAGTCGAGGGCGGCTGGATTAGCTACGAGCTCATGAACACGAGGGCCGATGGAGATAAACCCTCGACACATGTTCCCCTGCCACTCGGGGGAGGTGCCAGTGAGGCACAGGTACCCTCCCTGCGTGAGAGAGCCCTTGGAACCTAGATACCCCTTAAGAATTGCAGGGAGTGGCTGAAGGTGAGTCCACAGAGGTGAGGAGGCAGACACAGATCGATAAAAAGTGAACAGAGACCTGCGACTGCTCTCACCAAAGTGGCAATCACCCCCAACCTAGGTGACCCTGAGTGGGGTCGAGTCCCCCAAGGGTGGTGACCCCAGATAAGCTGCCGCCAACTGGAGACCAATGTCCCAGGGCTGGGTTGGTGTCACCAGAGGATGGCTCTGGTGAAGGACCACCAACACTAGCTGGTGGGGCTTGGGGGAACCAGCCTTATACTGGCACCAGTCGGCACGGACTCCTCAGAGCTGGCTGGCGCCAGGGGAGGACTCTTCCTCAAATTCTGGGAGGTCTCAGTACAAGTTGGTACCGGGGCCTCACCCGATTGTGCGGAGGGGATGGCAGCAACTGGCAGGCGAGTGGCCTGAACCAGCCGGTCCCACTCGACACAATCGAGGCAACAACCAGAGCGTTCCCCCTTGAGACCTTCAACTTCAGTCCCAAGGTGGAGCTCCAGCCGATATTGGTCAGAGCTGACTGTACGGACTGGGTCCTAGCCAGTGCCAGTGCAGTTAGTCCTGAGCAATATCAAACTGAGCCTGGAGTTGGAGTAGGGTTACTGCTTGATGCCGATGCGGGGACATGAGGGCCGGACGTGAAGGTCCAGCCTGGGGGCTAAGATGGGGAAGAGGGTGTGGGGCAAATTTCCCAATTTAGGCGGCACAGTGGCGCAGTGGCTAGCACCGCAGCCTCACAGCTCCAGCGACCCGGGTTCACTTCTGGGTACTGCCTGTGTGGAGTTTGCAAGTTCTCCCTGTGTCTGCGTGGGTTTCCTCCGGGTGCTCCGGTTTCCTCCCACAAGCCAAAAGACTTGCAGGTTGGTAGGTAAATTGGCCATTATAAATTGCCCCTAGTATAGGTAGGTAGTAGGGAAATATAGGGACAGGTGGGGATGTGGTAGGAATAGGGATTAGTGTAGGATTAGTATAAATGGGTGGTTGATGGTCGGCACAGACTCGGTGGGCCGAAGGGCCTGTTTCAGTGCTGGATCTTTAAACATAAACATAAACAACAATAAAAATAGATGTCGAAGTAAATCTAGGAGGAGCTGATGGGGATGATAGACCTGGTGGGGATGGGAAATAAACCAGAAGGGAGAGAGAGTCGGTTTCACACCATCTCCAGCCATCGGAGGAGTGTCTAGATGGACCAGTGGCTGGGTTGTTGTTGGCCGTCAAATTAAACCAACAAATGAACAGATGTGGAGTTGGCACTGAGAAATGGATGGGACACAGAGGGATGGGGTGAGGAGAATTTCAGGGACACGGCTCCCTCCTTTGTAGTATTTTGAGTTGGTTTGGGGCAGGATGTGCTGCTTGTTGTGTGTCGTGATGCACTTGTTCCTTGTGCTTTTGTTACTCATCCTTTAGTCTGTGGGTAATTTGATGGAAATTTCCTCTTGCTCATCCTGACACCAACCATGTATGTCTGGAAGAAGAAGCAAAAAACAGATCAGAATCACTGGATTGTAACGAGACATCTCTAGGCATTTTCTAATTCCACTGCTAGTTAAACCATTTAACCTGGAAATGCTGAATGCAGATTCAGAGTGCACCATTACTTATGGACGTGTCTCTTTTCTGGTGATGTTCCTGGCCACAGATTCTGATGTTAGCTGAGTATTAAAGATTCTGGAGTCAATCAGTTGATTCCTTCTCCAGAATCACAGTGAAGCTCCAGAATGGCTGCAATGCCATCAGGTGATCCAGGGTCACTGGCACCAGGAGCTTGTCTGACACAATGAGAGGCTTTTAGAGGGCAGTACCTGAGGCATCTGACCTGGGAGGAGGGCCTTGGCATGGAGCGAGGGATTGATGAGGTCAGAGGACAGCAGAAATGCTTGGGACAAGTGTTTCTAACCGATTCCTTCAGTATCATTGACTGAGGCCCAGACTGAGCTCCAGATTTTTTACAGTTTTAAATAAGATCTAAACTTTTTCGGAACGGAACTCGAGCAATATTTCCATGATCTGTTTAACACACCCACTCCCTTCCCTCACCCCCTGGAAGACATGACTACCTACAGACCATGTTACCTACAGCTCCAAAGAATGGAAGGGATTGATAACGTACCTATTTGCTCCAATAGCTAGCTCTGTCAGTCGCACCATCTTGTGAAGGTTTTCTTCCTCCCTCCCTCTCTCAGCTCGCTGTCTTCTCCATCACAAAACTGCTCAGATCTTCTCCCCGACCACATTCACTCCGAGACAGATCAGCCAGTTAGTTGCAGTCAGTGCAGCTCCCTTTCCTTCACTAAAACTGCTCGTACTGCCTCCTGCCTCAAATTAACTCAGTTTACAAACCGATTGCGATGTCTGATCTCACTGTGATGGACAGTGTGAGGGTCAGACTTGCTCTGTGATGTCACGGTTTGACCCGTCCAGTTAAACAAGTCTCACCTTGATCAAACTGAGTGTTACAAAACCCTGTGAGTTTCCTTGGATTGCAATAACTTGATATTTCAGAATGCACTAACATTTTCCCAGTCTCTGTAATCCACTGATTTTGACCTGTCTCTGGGATCCGTTAGTTTTCCAATGCCGGTTAAGTTTGGGGTGTGTTCAAAGCTGACAACTTCAATTTTATTCTTTGGAACTGCAGTCCGAGTTGCTCATGAATCATTTTTTTGTTTGTGAAATATTTCATTAGAGAATGGGAATTATCATGGGAAACACAGTGGTTAGCACCGCAGCCTCACAGCTCCAGCCACCCGGGTTCAATTCTGGGTACTGCCTGTGTGGAGTTTGCAAGTTCTCCCTGTGTCTGCGTGGGTTTCCTCCAGGTGCTCCGGTTTCCTCCCCCATGCCAAAGACTTGCAGGTTGATAGGTGAATTGGCCATTGTAAATTGCCCCTAGTATAGGTAGGGGAATATAGGGACAGGTGGGGATGTGGTAGGGATGTAGGATTAATATAAATGGGTGGTTGATGGTCGGCACTAGTTCGGTGGGCCGAAGGGCCTGTTTCAGTGCTGTATCTCTAAACTAAACTAAACTAAACTAAACTCTTTGATAAGCCAGATTGCCGATGCTTAACACATTCATATGATGCTGTTGCCAAAATATAAACCATGTTGAAATTCTTTTGCCTATTATATGCCCATTCTGAAGGTTTGTTCATAGCTTCTTGCACCGTGTCGCAGTCTTGCACGATGTTGACACCCCTCCCTCCCTCCCTGTTTGGTGTAAACTGCATTCATATACGTTATGAACAGCACTGATTCTTGTGGAACATTACTTCCCACCTTCTGCCGTTCCAAATTACAACCCTTTACCCCGACAGTCTGTCTTGCAAATGGCTAACTAATTATTCTGCTACTTGTCCCCTGACTCCTCATTCTCTGACCTGATTCATGAGTCTATTATGTGGTATCATATCCCAGATCTTTGAAAACCCACAGAATCACAGAATTGTTACAGTGCAGAAGGAGGTCACACAGCCCATTGTGTCTGCACGGGCTCTCCGAAAGAGCAATTCGCTCAGTTCCATTCCCCCGCCTTCTCCCGGTAACCCTGCACATTCTTCCTTTTCATATAACTGTCTGATTCCGTTTTGTATGCGTCAGTTGAACCTGTCTCGACCACGTTCCCAGGCAGTGCGTTCCAGACCTGAACCACTCACTGTACTCTCTCCAATGCCCTCACATATACCCTAAAGTGCGGTGCCCAGAACTGGACGCAGCACTCCAGCTGAGGACTAACTAGTGTCTTATACAAGTTCAACATAACCTCCTTGCTCTTGTACTCTCTGCCCCTATTAATAAAGCCCAGGATACTGTATGCTTTATTAATCGCACTCTCAACCTGTCCCGCTACCTTCAATGACTTATGCGCATATGCATGCAGGTCCCTCTGCTCCTGCAGCCTCTTTAGAATTGTACCCTTTGTTTTATGTTGTCTCTCCATGTCTTTCCTCCCAAAATTAATCACTTCACATTTCTCTGCATTGAACTTCATCTTCCCATTCCACCAACCTGCCCATGTCCTTTTGAAGTTCTACACTATCCTCCTCACAGTTCACAATGCTTCCAAGTTTCGTATCATCTGCAGACTTTGAAATTGTGCCCTGTACACCAGGGTCTCGGTCATTAATATATATCAGGAAAAGCAAGGCTCCCAACATTGACCCCTGGGAAACTCCGTCACAAACCTTCCTCCAGCCTAAAATCATCCATCAACCACAACTCTCTGTTTTCTGTCACTCAGCCGATTTCGTATCCATGTTGCTACCGTCCCTTTTATTCAATGAACTACAAGTTTGCTCACAAGTCTGTTGTGTGGCACTGTATCAAACGCCTTTTGTAATCCATGTACACCACATCAACAGCATTGCCCTCATCAACCCTCTCTGTTACCTCCTCAAAAAACTTCAGCAAGTTAGTTAAACATGATTTTCCCGGTCCATGCTGACTTTCCTTAATTAACCCACATTTGTCCAAGTGACTAGTAATTATTCTTTTTATCAATTTCCCCACCTGACTAGCCTGTAGTTGCTGGGCTTATCTTTACACCCTTTTTTGAACAATTCTCCAGTCCTCTGGCACCACCCCCAAATCGAAGGAAAAGTGAAACATTATGGCCAGTGCCTCTGCAATTTCCACCCTCACATCCCTCAGTATCCATGGATGCATCTCATCCGGTCCTGGTGTTTTATCCACTTTCAGTACAGACAGCCTATATAATATATCTTCTTTATCAATTTTAAACCCCTCCAGTGTCTGAATACCTCCTCTTTCACCATTGCCTGGGTTGCAAGGAGGGAGACAGAAAGCAGGAAACTACAGGCCAGTTAGCTTAACATCTGTCTTAGGGAAAATGTTGGAAGCTATTATTTAAGATGTAATAGCAAAAGTTGGAGGATCAAGGTTATCTTGGAGAGTTGTGGGGCTGGACGAGATTACAGAGGTCGCACTTGAACCACAAAGCTTTCATATCTGTCTCCATTCGCTAAAGTGGGCAATGGTCCCACCGCAATATGGGCAGTCAATGTGAGAGGCTCGGTACCATCAGGAAGAATTGGTCATGTCCTGTATTCTCATGAGTGTGTTTGACAAGTGCCTTCAGCTCCAAAATCAAGTAAGATATCTGACTAATCAGGTGCCATTTTCTCAGTGGTGGGAAAACTGCCGTTACATCTGGGCACATCCCCGACAACGGTCACAAATAAAATGCAGGGAACTAACAACAGAAAGGAGCCTTACTGTGCTCTTTACGGCATTCATTGAAAACAATCTCAAAATTGCTTTTTCCTTTCAAAGCCTCATCTGTTAAAGTGGAGACCAATTTAGCCACCAGATGCTGAATCCCCAACAGTCCTCAGTGTTATCCTCTTGTGACATGCTAACAGTTAGAACATAGAACAGTACAGCACAGTACTGGCCCTTCGGCCCACGATGTTGTGCCGACCCTTTAACCTACTCTAAGATCAAACTACCTGCATACCCTTCATTCTACTATCATCCATGTATCATCCAGTTAGCTGGCGTTGCCTGTGGGTTTCTGCAGCTGAGGCATTTCGCACGGGTTTTGCGACCTCAGTACATTTTCGCAGAGCCACAGGGCAGCTGGGTGGAAAGGAACGGAAGAAAGTATTACAGTTACTCGCAACTGAACTCTGCAGGTTTTACCCAACCAGCCTGATCTTACATGTGCTGTGGGTGTGAGGCTACATTCTCCATCCTCGACCATGAACGATACGCAAAGCTCTGGTGTTCTGCAAAACCTGCGAGGAGCTTCACTGCTCTCTTTAGCCAGTCTGTGTGATACTAAGAAACATGATTATCCCCTCAGCACGGAATAGTTTATTCTGGAACATTAATCGATGGAAACCACCTCCCAGATAAATGATGCATTCAGTAAGGCTCCGGCATGTATCCGTAGTTTTACGACATACCTACACGATATATAGAAACTGCATAAGTGACTGTTCATCATTGTATCTCAGTCCAAACATTCTACGTAGCGGTATTTTAACACAGTTTGAATTCTGATTGTGATTTTTCCATAGAATTTGCTGCACGTAAACAGGCCATTTGGTCAGAATATGGGTATGGTAGCCTACTGCTGAAAGTAACCCAGAATGCCTGGACTAATGATTGGAAATTGTCAGTTCAAATCCCACCGTAACCACAGGGGAGTTCAAAATTCTGATAATTAAATACATTTTGAATTATCAGCGATAGTGACTATGATTGTCACAAAAAAAACCATCTGGTTCACTCATGCCCTTTCGATAAGAAAATCTACCGTTCTTACTCAGTCTGGTCTCTCTGTGACTCCAGAACCAAAGTTATGTGGTTGACTCTTCAATGTCTTCTGAATTAGCCTCACAAACCTCTCAGCTGTATTCAGGAAGTTGGCTCGCCACCAGCTTCTCGAGGGCACTTCGGGATGGGTAATAAATACTGGCCTTGCCAGTGATGCTCAATGAATGATATTTTAAAAAAACAATCCATGCCAGTATTTATGCTCCACATGAGCCTCCTCCCACCCTTCTTCATCCAATCACCCTTCTTCAGCCAATCCTGTCAGCATAGCTTTCTATTCTTTTCCACTGCTAATATGATAATGAGTTCTACATTTTCACCATTCCCCAGGTAAAGGAGTTTCTCTTGAATTCCTTATTGGATTTATTGGTTACTATCTTGTAGTGATAGCCCCAAGTCCTGGTTTCCCCCAATGAGTGGTTTGTGCATGATTTACATTAACCTGCTGTTAGTGGCAGAGGGTGGTGGGTACCTGGAACGTATTGCCAGCGGAGGTGTTAGATGCGGGCATGATAACATCTTTTAAGATGTATCTAGACAGATACATGAATGGGCATGAAGCAAAGAGATACAGACCCTTAGAAAATAGGCGACAGGTTTAGATTTAGGATCTGGATCGGCGCAGGCTTGGAGGGCCGAAGGGCCTGTTCCTGTGCTGTAATTTTCTTTGTTTTTTGTTCTTTGTTCATGTGAAGCACAAGTTTCATCAAATCATCCAATATTTTTGCACTTTATTTTAATGTCAGCTGTGGCTCAGTTGATCGCGCTCTCACAGCTGGAGGTTGTGGTTAAGTTAAACCCCTACACAAAAAGATTCCTCAGACATATCAAGTCCAATTTCCTGAGGGAAATGGAGAACCCACAGCCACGGGATAGGCCAACTACAAGACTACCACTTGTTATAACAGACTGCGCGACAACCCAAGGCCCTAATACCCCCTACCCCTGAACCCAAAGACCTAAACCGAAGGCCCTGCCCTTAGGCCCAAAACCCTGACCCCAACACCAGCCCTAGCCCTAACCCCAATCCCCACAACACTCATGTAACCCCCGCCCCAGACCCAGCCAGGACCCTAAAATCTAACCCCAAAACCAACGACCCGACCCCAGCCCCAACCCTAGCCCAACCCCCCATAACATCAATGTAACTCTTGCCCCTAGATCCAGACCCAACCTTAAGGCTTAACTCCAAAGCCTAAAGCCCCGACCACAGCCCCAACTCCAACACTTAACCCTAAGCCTAACTCCAACACGTAATCCTAGCTGTAACTCTAACCCGCCTCCAAACCTAAACTTAACCCTAAAAGCCCCCCGTCCGTTGTGACTGTCCAAGCAGTGCCAAAAAATAAATGCCTTATAGGCAACAGAATCCAAGTTCAGCTGGTCGATACACAGACATGGCGCGTGCCATTAAACAAGACATAAGAAAATTAAATTCTGCACTTTCAAGGCCATCTGGCCTGTGCTGCCAGGGTCTCTACTGGGGAACAGTCGTGCCTAAGCTCACACCCCAATACCAAACTTGCGGGCCCTTCACCCCCAGGAATACATCCAATTCCCATTCCATTCCCAAATAATTATGTAACAAATAAACCAAAGTTTTAAATTAACACCTGAGTGTAATGGGTGTAGGGTTACAGATCTCTTAGATAGGCAGGTCAGTTTTAATTATAATTATAATTAAATCCCCCCTCTTAGATAGGCAGGTTAATATTAATTATCATTCAATCCCTCCTCACTTCTGCATTTTAAATTTAGAATATAAATGTATTGCTGTTACAAGGACCTACCACACAGTGGCGCTGGGGAGCTAAAGCAACCCATTAATGTCCCAGGACTGGGTGATTTTACTGTTTGTTTGTTGATGGACTTGGGGTGACCCAGCATGGGGTAGGGCTCTGTTACCATGGCAAACAGGTTATTTTGCAGGGCCACAAATGCACAGATCGGGCTTCCCATGGGACCATTTAAATTTAAACTTTAAAAACTTTAAAAAGCTGCAATTGTTTCAAACCCAGTGGGTCAATTAAAATTAAATTTAAAAGCAGCCTAATTGTTCCCCTTTGTTTCAGGACTAGGTTTTTTTTTGCAGAGGTTACAAAGAACAAAGAACAGTACAGCACAGCAACAGGCCATTCGGCCCTCCAAACCTGCGCCGATCTTGATGCCTGCCTAAACTAACACCTTCTGCACTTCCGGGGCCCATATCCCTCTATTCCCTTCCTATTCATGTATTTGTCAAGATGTCTCTTAAACGTCGCTATCGTATCTGCTTCCACCACCTCCCCTGGCAGCAAGTTCCAGGCACTCACCACCCTCTGTGTAAAAAACTTGTCTCGCACATCCCCTCTAAACTTTGCTCCTCGCACCTTAAACCTATGTCCCTTAGTAACTGACTCTTCCACCCTGGGAAAAAGCTTCTGACTATCCACTCTGTCCATGCCGCTCATAACTTTGTAAACCTCTATCATGTCAACCCTCCACCTTCGTCGTTCCAGTGAAAACAATCCGAGTTTTTCCAATCTCTCCTCATAGCTAATGCCCTCCAGACCAGGCAACATCCTGGTAAACCTCCTCTGTACCCTCTCCAAAGCCTCCACGTCCTTCTGGTAGTGTGGCGAGCAGAATTGCACGCAATATTCTAAGTGTGGCCTAACTAAGGTTCTGTACAGCTGCAACATGACTTCCCAATTTTTATACTCTATGCCCCGACCGATGAAGGCAAGCATGCCGTATGCCTTCTTGACTACCTTATCCACCTGCGTTGCCACTTTCAGTGACCTGTGGACCTGTACGCCCAGATCTCTCTGCCTGTCAATACTCCTAAGGGTTCTGCCATTTACTGTATACCTCCCACCTGCATTAGACCTTCCAAAATGCATTACATCATACTTGTCTGGATTAAACTCCATCTGCCATTTCTCCGCCCAAGTCTCCAACCGATCTACGTCCTGCTGTATCCTCTGACAATCCTCATCATTATCCGCAACTCCACCAACCTTTGTGTCGTCCGCAAACTTACTAATCAGACCAGCTACATTTTCCTCCAAATCATTTATATATACTACAAACAGCAGAGGTCCCAGCATTGATCCCTGCGGAACACCACTAGTCACATCCCTCCATTCAGAAAAGCACCCTTCCACTGTTACCCTCTGTCTTCCAGGACCGAGCCAGTTCTGTATCCATCTTGCCAGCTCACCTCTGATCCCGTGTGACTTCACCTTTTGTACCAGTCTGCCATGAGGGACCTTGTCAAAAGGCTTTACTAAAGTCCATATAGATAACACCCACTGCCCTTCCTTCATTAATCATCTTTGTCACTTCCTCAAAAAACTCAATCAAATTAGTGAAACACGACCTCCTCTTCACAAAACCATGCTGTCTCTCGCTAATAAGTTCATTTGTTTCCAAATGGGAGTATATCCTGTCCTGAATAATCCTCTCTAATAGTTTACCTACCACTGACGTAAAGCTCACCAGCCTATAATTTCCTGGATTAACCTTGCCACCCTTCTTAAACAAAGGCACAACATTGGCTATTCTCCAGTCCTCTGGGACCTCACCTGTCGCCAATGAGGATGCAAAGATCTCTGTCAAGGCCCTAACAATTTCTTCCCTTGCCTCCCTCAGTATTCTAGGGTAGATCCCATCAGGCCCTGGGGACTTATCTACCTTAATGCTTTGCAAGACACCCAACACCTCCTCCTTTTTGATAATGAGATGACTGAGACTATCTACGCTCCCTTCCCTAGGCCCATCATCCACCAAGTCCTTCTCTTTGGTGAATACTGATGCAAAGTACTCATTTAGCACCTCGCCCATTTTCTCTGGCTCCACACATAGATTCCCATCTCTGTCCTTGAGTGGGCCGACCCTTTCCCTGGACCCTTTTCCTTAATCCTGTTTGCCAATGACTTTTCATGACCCCTTTTAGCCCTCCTAACTCCTTGCTTAAGTTCCTTCCTACTGTATTTATATTCCTCAAGTGCTTCATCTGTTCCTAGCCTTCCAGCCCTTACAAATGCTTCCTTTTTCTTTTTGACTAGGCTCACAATATCCCGTGTCATCCAAGCTTCCCGAAACTTGCCAAACTTGTCTTTCTTCCTCACAGGTACATGCTGGTCCTGGATTCTAATCAGCTGACGTTTGAAAGACTCCCACATGTCAGATGTTGATTTATCCTCAAACAGCCGCCCCCAATCTAAATTCTTCAGTTCCTGCCTAATATTGTTATAATTAGCCTTCCCCCAATTTAGCACCTTCACCCGAGGACTACTCTTATCCTTATCCACAAGTACCTTAAAACTTAGGGAATTATGGTCACTGTTCCCGAAATACTCCCCCACTGAAACTTCGACCACCTGGCCAGGCTCATTCCCCAATACCAGGTCCAAAATGGCCCCATCCCCAGTTGGACGATCTACATACAGTTTCAAGAAGCCCTCCTGGATGCTCCTCACAAATTCTGCCCCATCCAAGCCCCTAGCTCTAAGTGAGTCCCAGTCAATATAGGGGAAGTTAAAATCACCCACCACCACAACCCTGTTACCTTTACATCTTTCCAAAATCTGTCTACATATCTGCTCCTCTACCTCCCGCTGGCTGTTGGGAGGCCTGTAGTAAACCCTCAACATCGTGACTGTAGCCTTCATATTCCTGAGCTCCACCCATATTGCCTCGCTGCATGACCCCTCTGAGGTGTCCTCCCGCAGCACAGCTGTGATATTCTCCTTAACCAGTAATGCAACTCCCCCACCCCTTTTACATCCCCCTCTATCCCGCCTGAATCTTCTAAATCCTGGAACATTTAGCTGCCAATCCTGCCCTTCCCTCAACCAAGTCTCTGTAATAGCAACAACATCATATTTCCAAGTACTAATCCAAGCTCTAAGTTCATCTGCCTTACCTGTTATTCTTCTCGCATTGAAACAAATGCACTTCAGACCACCAGTCCCGCTGTGCTCAGCAACATCTCCCTGCCTGCTCTTCCTCTTAGTCCTACTGGCCTTATTTACTATGTCCTCCTCATTTATTTCACTAGCTGTCCTACTTCTCTGGTTCCCACCCCCCTGCCACACTAGTTTAAACCCTCCCGAGTGACGCTAGCAAACCTCGCAGCCAGGATATTAGTGCCCTTCCAGTTTAGATGCAACCCGTCCTTCTTGTACAGGTCCCATCTGTCCCTGAAGAGAGCCCAATGGTCCAGATATCTGAAACCCTCCCTTCTACACCAGCTGCTCAGCCACGTGTTTAGCTGCACTATCTTCCTATTTCTAGCCTCACTGGCACGTGGCACAGGGAGTAATCCAGAGATTACAAGCCTAGAGGTCCTGTTTTTTAACTTACTACCTAACTCCCTCAACTCCCCCTGCAGGATCTCATCACTCTTCCTGCCTATGTCATTGGTACCGATGTGTACCACAACCTCTGGCTGTTCACCCACCCCCTTCAGAATGCCCCTTGGCCGTTCAGAGACATCCTTGACCCTGGCACCAGGGAGGCAACATACCATCCTGGAGTCTCTTTCACGTCCACAGAAGCGCCTATCTGTGCCCCTGACTATAGAGTCCCCTATAACTATTGCTCTTCTGCACTTTGTCCCTCCCTGCTGAACAACAGCCTGCTGCTGTTTTCTTCTGATAGGCCATCGCCCCCCAACAGTATCCAAAATGGTATACTTGTTAGAGAGGGGGATAGCCACAGGGGATTCCTGTACTGACTGCCTGCCCCTTCTAGCGGTCACCCATCTATCTGCCTGCACCTTGGGTGTAACCACTTCTCTAAAACTCCTGTCTATGATGCTCTCTGCCACCTGCATGCTCCTAAGTGCATCCAGTTGCCGCTTCAACCGATCCATGCGGTCTGTGAGGAGCTGCAACTGGGTACACTTCCTGCAGATGTAGTCGGCCGGAACGCTGGAAGGTTGTGGAGCACAAGGTAAACCCAACACGTGGTGGGGCTCTGCTACCGTGGGAACCAGGGTGTTTTTTTTACAGGGGCTCAATGCACAGACCACATTTCCCATTGGGTCAATTAAACTTTTAAAAAACAGCCCAATTGTTTCAGGATAAGGAGACTTTTCCCACCAATCACATTCAACAGGCAGCTCACTCACCTTTATTCAACAGATTCTGCAATGAATCATCCATTTTCCCCTGATGAAGCTGCAGTGAACAGCGAAACGTCATTAGCAACAAAGGTATTCTTCAAAGTAACTGACACACATACACTCCTGCACACTAAAAGCCATCATCCCAGGCACACCTTTAGGGGACTGGTGAAGTCACAACTTATGCGGTTCCACCGCATATCCACAAAACTGGACGATTTCAACAAAGCGGTCACCACCCTTTTCACCGCACTGAGACGGAGGGGGTACACAAAGAGATTCCTCAGACATATCAAGTCCAATTTCCTGAGAGAGATGGAGAACCCACAGCCACGGGATAGGCCAACTACAAGACTACCACTTGTTACAACATACTGCGCAACAACTCAAGAGATAAATAGGGTAGTGAGAAACCATTTTGAAAAGTTAAAAGGGGATGTTAACTCACTGAGCCAATATAGCATAACATCAGCTTTCAAAAGAGGCAAAAACCTAAAAGACCTATTGGTCACGAGCAGCGGAAAGGCACAAGCCGTACCAAATTGCGGTGACAGACTATGTGGAACATGTAAGCACCTAAAGGTCTTAAAAATCTTACAAAACGAGAAGACAGGAAAAACCGCTTTAATAAAGCAAACAATTATATGCGAGCAACAAAATGTAGTCTATGCAATTCGATGTAAACTCTTTTTTTTTTAGTTTAAGAGGACTTGTCTTATACAAATGTCAGAATTTGGAGCAAGAGTAGGCCACTCGGCCCCTCGATAGTCAAGCCCAATGCTGTCCTCGCCTGTCCTTCACTCCTCCCTCTTTGCAGCTGTACAATGCTGCCCCAGACCACGTTAGCTATCCCATACAGACCCAGTGGTTTTTCAGGCTTTGCATGGTTCAGTGTCACAGCGTCTTTACCGAGTGCATGAGCTAGAAAACCCTGGAAATCTGTTTCTTCCATGGCTCCGCCTTTGCTGTGCTGTTTTTTTTGGGTGCATTTCCCGTACTGGTCTCCATTTTCACCTGGATCAGGGATCAGGCGGAACTGAAGCTGGTGATTCAGTCTGCAGCTAGGAAGACCCAGGGTGAAGTGAGTTTCTGCTGATGCTGAAATGAGGTCATGCTGGACAGTGTATAATTTGTGTAGCAAAAAGCAGTTTTGAAATATTTTTACAGATCAGAGTTGGGGTAATGCTTATTTTTTGCTGTGTCTGTGGACATGTTAATTTGCAGAATAAAAACCATTGAGAACAGAGTGAAAGCCCATGGGTGTGTGAACTGTTGTCTTCAATGGACATGATGTTTGCAGACAAGACTTGAGAAAGGACTGATGTGGATTTTTTCCCCCCTCTGAACTGAATTTTCAAAAGTACTCGTTGCTGCTTCTCTTCTCTCACATGGTTGACCTGCAGCTTCCTGTCCCTCCATTCAATCTCACAACTGAACCGGCTGAACAAGGTTCTGGTACACGGGCAGTTTTCGCTGCACAGGAGAATGAAGTTGCCCTAATATCTCCTTTTGTGGCTTTATATCCTGTGAAGCACCTTGAGATGCTGTACTATGTAATATAAGTATAAGTTGTTGGCATATTATCCTGTCCATCGTTAAATGGCTCAATTCCCATCGAGACTTCCAGTTGTTTTATTTATGTGTCTGTAAAATGTTTTACTCTTTTGTTTTATATTCCTTGACAATTTAATTTCACATTTCCTTTGCCCTCATTGTTTTTTTTTTAACCTTCCTTCTAATCTTTGTATTTGCCCTTGTCTTGCTGTCCCCTGCTCTCCATGTATTTAGTGTATGTCTCTTTCCTTCCCACCAGTTTGTATTTGGGCACGTTTTGGGTCAGGTGGGACTGACTGGGTGTGCGGCTCCAGTCAAGATCTATCACAGGCTCGATGGGCCGAATGGTCTTCTGTGCTGTACCACTCCATCACCTGTCACAGGCTCGTCACCCTCTGGAACAAACACGTGTAACAGAGAGACCTTTAAAAGAGGAACTGGCTAAGGTCCTGAGAGGACATTGTGAGTTACATGGAGTTAGTGGCCAGGTTAGATTATGATGTGTCCTCCTGGAGCCTCAGGGTGTTGACAGAGCAGCTGCCCAGAGGATTTTCCTGAATTGGCGAGAGTCCTTTCCATTCCAAGAGATTACATTAATATGTAAGGAGGGATGGGAGAGCGTGAGGTTCTACTGTCGACTGGATGGGGCGAGCTCGATGGATCTGATAGTCTTTATGTACGTTTGTGCAGCTGACTGGGGATTCAGTTCAGGTCGTACCTGGTAAGTGGCTCAGAGAGTTCACCCAATCAGCAGCTCTGTCTAAGGGCAACAGACTGGCATCGTGGTCATATTACTGGACTAGTAATCCAGAGACACAAGTTCAAATCCCACCAAGACAGCTGGGGAATTGAAATTCAGTTAATCAAATCAGAATTCGGAATTAAAACTGAAGATGAAGAGAACTCTTCACATTTCTGGTCCTTATTCTAGCCCGCGCACAAATCAGAAAAAAACACAAAAAGTTTGTCCAATTTGAATCCACGTTTATTTCCAGATTTCACATTGAAGTCGTTGAATTAACGTGACTTGATAGAGAATTGACGGATGGATAGGTTCCTGTCTGCTCCGTCCAGCACGTCCCACACAACTGCGATTCCTTCTCATCACAACACAGATTGACCCCCCACCCCACCCTCGACCATGTGATCTCCTGAGAGAGGCGAAAAACCAGACATAAAAACCCAGGCCAATTTGGGAAAAAGATCTGGGAAATTCCTCTCCGACCCCCTTAGGCGATCGAAATGAGTCCAGGAGATCACTCTAGCCCTCTTCAGCCACTGCTTTCCAAGACAATAGCTTTCCCAGGCACCATCTGAACACACTGCCTCAGAGTTTAGTCTCCAACCATCTGCACTCTAGCTCTGTACTAGCATGTCCAGGGTTCCCACTTCCCTGCGAACTGTGACATCTTTGAATTTGTTGGGAACTGATGCCATTCCTATAGTCTGTGCTGGGCTCTCAGTGGATTGGAACTGAGTTACATAGCCAGCAATGTTTGGATGGAACATCAGCTCCGAAATATTGACGGCCAAATGGGGGGGAATGTGGATCTAATTATCGGGATGCATCGGCACAATTTCCCTGGGGAAAACTTGGTAAGGCGTGACCTCCCTTTTAAGCCATTTTTTCAATGCCTTATCCGTGGAGGGCACGCCCACATGCTTTTCCCCTCCCTCCGTCCCTCCCCGGCTCCCGTGCTGTGTTCAATTTTAGCACACCCCAGAACTCAGCTTGTTGACACCCAAAGACAACCCAGAACAAGGAAACTACATACCAAACACCCCCTCCAATTCCCAAGGGGCACCCAGGTGGGTGGAAAAAGCCTCGTCAATCGGAAAATGAAGAGAACCTTACAAGGGAGCAGCTTGCAAAGGATCAGCTTCCAAGGGCGCTGATCATCATTCAGACATTCTAGACGCACTGCTGCCGACGAACCAAGTAGTGCTGAGGGCGAGGAGGGTGGAGGGGCCTGTCTGTGAACAGGGGCGAAAGAGACCAAGGACAGACATGATAAAAGTGAGCATCACAACCATGAGTGTCACATTGCTGCTATACCCTAATCTGATGGGCATTCCATCTGAACAGCCAGACCGTCAATCAGAAGCTGGAAAGACCCAAATCTCCTTCAGCTTACTGTTTGGTTCTGGCGCTGGCTCCCACGAATAACACTCACTTTCATCAACTTGTCCTGGGAGCCGGAGTCTGTTCCCATGCAGGTTCAACCCTTCTCACCCTGAGCACCAGTTGGACAGTGTCCAGCCGTGTGTGGAGGACGCTGGAATGAAAACTGATGTTTCCCTTACTAAAAGTAGGGTCGTCTTTAATCTCCAAATAACTTGGCTTTCTCCGTGGGCTCCTGAAATCAGACCGGCAGTATTCAACACCAGGATGTAGAAGGAGGACGGTTTGTGAGGTCAATGAAGGGTTAACCAGAACCACCATCTGCTGTAAATTTCCCGAGCATCCTGGAGATCAGGCTACCCTGAGCAACAGAATCTCGAAACCAAAGAACCACAGACAGTCCAGCCTCCACCATGACTGCTTGAGGTCCCCCAGCAGATTGGGGATTGTCCGGTGATACGAGCAAGTCGATCGATCTGGTAAACCACCCCCCCCCCCGCCAAGTCCTGAAGATATTCTGGACCACCTCAGTGTGGATCATGCACTCGGAAGGTGAACTACACAGCAGCTGAGTGTGTTGACTGTTGTGTTGTTCACCCCGGCCAAATGTGGCAGCAAAAGTGTCACCCCGTCCTACAAGCACCAATGGGAAGCAACGTATCTCCTTGACAGAGGGACCCAGGGGGGAGTCCCACCCTGTTGACATACCGGACGACTGTCATATTGTCTGTCTGCAGACACACTGACTTACCCCGCCGTCCCGAGTCTGAAAGTGCACACTGTCCTAATATACCGTTCACACCCTGACCGAGCCTGTTGAAATGCCAAGTGAGCTCAAGCACGCCCACTGGCCTGGAAGCCCATTCATCCTGAATGTGACCTCCCCCAACATCACCCATTTGTCAAAGCATTAGCTGAAGAACCTGGAGAAAACAGTGTTCCCCAAGAGCATCAGCTCGAGTTCAGATGCTGTGACAAAGGCGAGCTGTGGAAACATTACTGGCAGTGGGGATAGTTATCCAGAAGTTTCACCTGGAGAAATCTCCCCAACAGTTCTCTTCTGGAGAACTATCCCTGACTCTCAGTCCCAATACTAAAAGACCATGGTGTCACCTGCCAGAATGGCCACTGGTAGATGGTTCCTCTGAGCATCAAAGCAAACCACATTGTGAGAAACATGGAGGCTCAAGCTGCCAATTCAGAGGATACTCACTACTTCTGGTCTCTTTAACCCAAGAGTGATCCCCCCCTTCCAACTGGCAAAGGCAGGATCACTGCTTGGGGGGGTGCAGCCGGACAGGGTATCAAAGATGAAGTGTTGCGAGCTGCCTGAATTCCAGGTCCGAATCTGCAATGCAGGGAGCTAGCATGGTACAAAGGACATTCCGTTCCGGATACAGCCTGGGAAAGGCTGTTGGAGGTGAGTGGATTGGTGACTGTGAGTGTATTGGTGGGTTGATGGAAGGGGCCTACAGACTAAGTTCTAGAGTGAGCAGTGTCCACATCTTAAATGCCAATTGGGGCATGCCTGAAGGTTCTGCCGCAGCAGCTCCTCCACTTGCTCACCAAAGGCGGCCTCGGCACCAAGGGGCATCTGCAGTACCTGAAGAAAGCCCAAGGTGCTTGGCCATACTAATCGGTGATGCAAGATCCACTGGGCGATAGACTCTGCTCCTACAATGAGGGCATCCACACAGCCAGCTGCTGCAGTCGATGTTCTGTGTAGGTGGTCCGCACTCCGTATCCACTCACCTGCCGGTGAGGCCGCCTCCCCAGTGGATATGGTGGTAGGGAATTGGGGGAGATGTGCCAAACCCTGCAGGAAGCTGCGCCAGATCCCACTTGTGGGTGGAACCAGGCGATAACTTTCCTTCTGATACCTTCACGACTACAGTTGACCAGATACCAGTAAACTGCAAGGTGTGAAGCAGGGTGCTGGAGGTCCTATGGATACTGTCTAACCTGGCCTTAACCGGAGGACGCTTGTCAAGGGAAAAACAATCCAGCAAAGGTCGATGCTTGTGGCTTTTTGCAAAACCCCAAGCATGGACTCAAACCCCCAAGTGAAAGGACTTCCGGAAGCCACAGTTTCAGACTCAAGGTCACCCTCGTGTTAAATACATGAAAGCCTAAACGACTGGAGGTCGTGGTCTGACTCAGGCTCCCAACTGGGCTTCCGAGGCCGGATGCCTCCAGGAAGCTTCCAAGGGCTCAACCGACAGGGAAGGTTGATAATAGTAAATCTCGGGGAACAGAGTCGAGGGCGGCTGGATTAGCTACGAGCTCATGAACACGAGGGCCGATGGAGAAAAACCCTCGACACATGTTCCCCTGCCACTCGGGGGAGGTGCCAGTGAGGCACAGGTACCCTCCCTGCGTGAGAGAGCCCTTGGAACCTAGATACCCCTTAAGAATTGCAGGGAGTGGCTGAAGGTGAGTCCACAGAGGTGAGGAGGCAGACACAGATCGATAAAAAGTGAACAGAGACCTGCGACTGCTCTCACCAAAGTGGCAATCACCCCCAACCTAGGTGACCCTGAGTGGGGTCGAGTCCCCCAAGGGTGGTGACCCCAGATAAGCTGCCGCCAACTGGAGACCAATGTCCCAGGGCTGGGTTGGTGTCACCAGAGGATGGCTCTGGTGAAGGACCACCAACACTAGCTGGTGGGGCTTGGGGGAACCAGCCTTATACTGGCACCAGTCGGCACGGACTCCTCAGAGCTGGCTGGCGCCAGGGGAGGACTCTTCCTCAAATTCTGGGAGGTCTCGGTCCAAGTTGGTACCGGGGCCTCACCCGATTGTGCGGAGGGGATGGCAGCAACTGGCAGGCGAGTGGCCTGAACCAGCCGGTCCCACTCGACACAATCGAGGCAACAACCAGAGCGTTCCCCCTCGAGACCTTCGACTTCAGTCCCAAGGTGGAGCTCCAGCCGATATTGGTCAGAGCTGACTGTACGGACTGGGTCCTAGCCAGTGCCAGTGCAGTTAGTCCTGAGCAATATCAAACTGAGCCTGGAGTTGGAGCAGGGTTACTGCTTGATGCCGATGCGGGGACATGAGGGCCGGACGTGAAGGTCCAGCCTGGGGGCTAAGATGGGGAAGAGGGTGTGGGGCAAATTTCCCAATTTAGGCGGCACAGTGGCTAGCACCGCAGCCTCACAGCTCCAGCGACCCGGGTTCACTTCTGGGTACTGCCTGTGTGGAGTTTGCAAGTTCTCCCTGTGTCTGCGTGGGTTTCCTCCGGGTGCTCCGGTTTCCTCCCACAAGCCAAAAGACTTGCAGGTTGGTAGGTAAATTGGCCATTATAAATTGCCCCTAGTATAGGTAGGTAGTAGGGAAATATAGGGACAGGTGGGGATGTGGTAGGAATAGGGATTAGTGTAGGATTAGTATAAATGGGTGGTTGATGGTCGGCACAGACTCGGTGGGCCGAAGGGCCTGTTTCAGTGCTGGATCTTTAAACATAAACATAAACATAAACAACAATAAAAATAGATGTCGAAGTAAATCTAGGAGGAGCTGATGGGGATGATAGACCTGGTGGGGATGGGAAATAAACCAGAAGGGAGAGAGAGTCGGTTTCACACCATCTCCAGCCATCGGAGGAGTGTCTAGATGGACCAGTGGCTGGGTTGTTGTTGGCCGTCAAATTAAACCAACAAATGAACAGATGTGGAGTTGGCACTGAGAAATGGATGGGACACAGAGGGATGGGGTGAGGAGAATTTCAGGGACACGGCTCCCTCCTTTGTAGTATTTTGAGTTGGTTTGGGGCAGGATGTGCTGCTTGTTGTGTGTCGTGATGCACTTGTTCCTTGTGCTTTTGTTACTCATCCTTTAGTCTGTGGGTAATTTGATGGAAATTTCCTCTTGCTCATCCTGACACCAACCATGTATGTCTGGAAGAAGAAGCAAAAAACAGATCAGAATCACTGGATTGTAACGAGACATCTCTAGGCATTTTCTAATTCCACTGCTAGTTAAACCATTTAACCTGGAAATGCTGAATGCAGATTCAGAGTGCACCATTACTTATGGACGTGTCTCTTTTCTGGTGATGTTCCTGGCCACAGATTCTGATGTTAGCTGAGTATTAAAGATTCTGGAGTCAATCAGTTGATTCCTTCTCCAGAATCACAGTGAAGCTCCAGAATGGCTGCAATGCCATCAGGTGATCCAGGGTCACTGGCACCAGGAGCTTGTCTGACACAATGAGAGGCTTTTAGAGGGCAGTACCTGAGGCATCTGACCTGGGAGGAGGGCCTTGGCATGGAGCGAGGGATTGATGAGGTCAGAGGACAGCAGAAATGCTTGGGACAAGTGTTTCTAACCGATTCCTTCAGTATCATTGACTGAGGCCCAGACTGAGCTCCAGATTTTTTACAGTTTTAAATAAGATCTAAACTTTTTCGGAACGGAACTCGAGCAATATTTCCATGATCTGTTTAACACACCCACTCCCTTCCCTCACCCCCTGGAAGACATGACTACCTACAGACCATGTTACCTACAGCTCCAAAGAATGGAAGGGATTGATAACGTACCTATTTGCTCCAATAGCTAGCTCTGTCAGTCGCACCATCTTGTGAAGGTTTTCTTCCTCCCTCCCTCTCTCAGCTCGCTGTCTTCTCCATCACAAAACTGCTCAGATCTTCTCCCCGACCACATTCACTCCGAGACAGATCAGCCAGTTAGTTGCAGTCAGTGCAGCTCCCTTTCCTTCACTCAAACTGCTCGTACAGCCTCCTGCCTCAAATTAACTCAGTTTACAAACCGATTGCGATGTCTGATCTCACTGTGATGGACAGTGTGAGGGTCAGACTTGCTCTGTGATGTCACGGTTTGACCCGTCCAGTTAAACAAGTCTCACCTTGATCAAACTGAGTGTTACAAAACCCTGTGAGTTTCCTTGGATTGCAATAACTTGATATTTCAGAATGCACTAACATTTTCCCAGTCTCTGTAATCCACTGATTTTGACCTGTCTCTGGGATCCGTTAGTTTTCCAATGCCGGTTAAGTTTGGGGTGTGTTCAAAGCTGACAACTTCAATTTTATTCTTTGGAACTGCAGTCCGAGTTGCTCATGAATCATTTTTTTGTTTGTGAAATATTTCATTAGAGAATGGGAATTATCATGGGAAACACAGTGGTTAGCACCGCAGCCTCACAGCTCCAGCCACCCGGGTTCAATTCTGGGTACTGCCTGTGTGGAGTTTGCAAGTTCTCCCTGTGTCTGCGTGGGTTTCGTCCAGGTGCTCCGGTTTCCTCCCACATGCCAAAGACTTGCAGGTTGATAGGTGAATTGGCCATTGTAAATTGCCCCTAGTATAGGTAGGGGAATATAGGGACAGGTGGGGATGTGGTAGGGATGTAGGATTAATATAAATGGGTGGTTGATGGTCGGCACTAGTTCGGTGGGCCGAAGGGCCTGTTTCAGTGCTGTATCTCTAAACTAAACTAAACTAAACTAAACTCTTTGATAAGCCAGATTGCCGATGCTTAACACATTCATATGATGCTGTTGCCAAAATATAAACCATGTTGAAATTCTTTTGCCTATTATATGCCCATTCTGAAGGTTTGTTCATAGCTTCTTGCACCGTGTCGCAGTCTTGCACGATGTTGACACCCCTCCCTCCCTCCCTGTTTGGTGTAAACTGCATTCATATACGTTATGAACAGCACTGATTCTTGTGGAACATCACTTCCCACCTTCTGCCGTTCCAAATTACAACCCTTTACTCCGACAGTCTGTCTTGCAAATGGCTAACTAATTATTCTGCTACTTGTCCCCTGACTCCTCATTCTCTGACCTGATTCATGAGTCTATTATGTGGTATCATATCCCAGATCTTTGAAAACCCACAGAATCACAGAATTGTTACAGTGCAGAAGGAGGTCACACAGCCCATCGTGTCTGCACGGTCTCTCCGAAAGAGCAATTCGCTCAGTTCCATTCCCCTGCCTTTTCCCGGTAACCCTGCACATTCTTCCTTTTCATATAACTGTCTGATTCCGTTTTGTATGCGTCAGTTGAACCTGTCTCGACCACGTTCCCAGGCAGTGCGTTCCAGACCTGAACCACTCACTGTACTCTCTCCAATGCCCTCACATATACCCAAAAGTGCGGTGCCCAGAACTGGACGCAGCACTCCAGCTGAGGACTAACTAGTGTCTTATACAAGTTCAACATAACCTCCTTGCTCTTGTACTCTCTGCCCCTATTAATAAAGCCCAGGATACTGTATGCTTTATTAATCGCACTCTCAACCTGTCCCGCTACCTTCAATGACTTATGTGCATATGCATGCAGGTCCCTCTGCTCCTGCAGCCTCTTTAGAATTGTACCCTTTGTTTTATGTTGTCTCTCCATGTCTTTCCTCCCAAAATTAATCACTTCACATTTCTCTGCATTGAACTTCATCTTCCCATTCCACCAACCTGCCCATGTCCTTTTGAAGTTCTACACTATCCTCCTCACAGTTCACAATGCTTCCAAGTTTCGTATCATCTGCAGACTTTGAAATTGTGCCCTGTACACCAGGGTCTCGGTCATTAATATATATCAGGAAAAGCAAGGCTCCCAACATTGACCCCTGGGAAACTCCGTCACAAACCTTCCTCCAGCCTAAAATCATCCATCAACCACAACTCTCTGTTTTCTGTCACTCAGCCGATTTCGTATCCATGTTGCTACCGTCCCTTTTATTCAATGAACTACAAGTTTGCTCACAAGTCTGTTGTGTGGCACTGTATCAAACGCCTTTTGTAATCCATGTACACCACATCAACAGCATTGCCCTCATCAACCCTCTCTGTTACCTCCTCAAAAAACTTCAGCAAGTTAGTTAAACATGATTTTCCCGGTCCATGCTGACTTTCCTTAATTAACCCACATTTGTCCAAGTGACTAGTAATTATTCTTTTTAGCAATTTCCCCACCTGACTAGCCTGTAGTTGCTGGGCTTATCTTTACACCCTTTTTTGAACAATTCTCCAGTCCTCTGGCACCACCCCCAAATCGAAGGAAAAGTGAAACATTATGGCCAGTGCCTCTGCAATTTCCACCCTCACATCCCTCAGTATCCATGGATGCATCTCATCCGGTCCTGGTGTTTTATCCACTTTCAGTACAGACAGCCTATATAATATATCTTCTTTATCAATTTTAAACCCCTCCAGTGTCTGAATACCTCCTCTTTCACCATTGCCTGGGTTGCAAGGAGGGAGACAGAAAGCAGGAAACTACAGGCCAGTTAGCTTAACATCTGTCTTAGGGAAAATGTTGGAAGCTATTATTTAAGATGTAATAGCAAAAGTTGGAGGATCAAGGTTATCTTGGAGAGTTGTGGGGCTGGACGAGATTACAGAGGTCGCACTTGAACCACAAAGCTTTCATATCTGTCTCCATTCGCTAAAGTGGGCAATGGTCCCACCGCAATATGGGCAGTCAATGTGAGAGGCTCGGTACCATCAGGAAGAATTGGTCATGTCCTGTATTCTCATGAGTGTGTTTGACAAGTGCCTTCAGCTCCAAAATCAAGTAAGATATCTGACTAATCAGGTGCCATTTTCTCAGTGGTGGGAAAACTGCCGTTACATCTGGGCACATCCCCGACAACGGTCACAAATAAAATGCAGGGAACTAACAACAGAAAGGAGCCTTACTGTGCTCTTTACGGCATTCATTGAAAACAATCTCAAAATTGCTTTTTCCTTTCAAAGCCTCATCTGTTAAAGTGGAGACCAATTTAGCCACCAGATGCTGAATCCCCAACAGTCCTCAGTGTTATCCTCTTGTGACATGCTAACAGTTAGAACATACAACAGTACAGCACAGTACAGGCCCTTCGGCCCACGATGTTGTGCCGACCCTTTAACCTACTCTAAGATCAAACTACCTGCATACCCTTCATTCTACTATCATCCATGTATCATCCAGTTAGCTGGCGTTGCCTGTGGGTTTCTGCAGCTGAGGCATTTCGCACGGGTTTTGCGACCTCAGTACATTTTCGCAGAGCCACAGGGCAGCTGGGTGGAAAGGAACGGAAGAAAGTATTACAGTTACTCGCAACTGAACTCTGCAGGTTTTACCCAACCAGCCTGATCTTACATGTGCTGTGGGTGTGAGGCTACATTCTCCATCCTCGACCATGAACGATACGCAAAGCTCTGGTGTTCTGCAAAACCTGCGAGGAGCTTCACTGCTCTCTTTAGCCAGTCTGTGTGATACTAAGAAACATGATTATCCCCTCAGCACGGAATAGTTTATTCTGGAACATTAATCGATGGAAACCACCTCCCAGATAAATGATGCATTCAGTAAGGCTCCGGCATGTATCCGCAGTTTTACGACATACCTACACGATATATAGAAACTGCATAAGTGACTGTTCATCATTGTATCTCAGTCCAAACATTCTACGTAGCGGTATTTTAACACAGTTTGAATTCTGATTGTGATTTTTCCATAGAATTTGCTGCACGTAAACAGGCCATTTGGTCAGAATATGGGTATGGTAGCCTACTGCTGAAAGTAACCCAGAATGCCTGGACTAATGATTGGAAATTGTCAGTTCAAATCCCACCGTAACCACAGGGGAGTTCAAAATTCTGATAATTAAATACATTTTGAATTATCAGCGATAGTGACTATGATTGTCACAAAAAAAACCATCTGGTTCACTCATGCCCTTTCGATAAGAAAATCTACCGTTCTTACTCAGTCTGGTCTCTCTGTGACTCCAGAACCAAAGTTATGTGGTTGACTCTTCAATGTCTTCTGAATTAGCCTCACAAACCTCTCAGCTGTATTCAGGAAGTTGGCTCGCCACCAGCTTCTCGAGGGCACTTCGGGATGGGTAATAAATACTGGCCTTGCCAGTGATGCTCAATGAATGATATTTTAAAAAAACAATCCATGCCAGTATTTATGCTCCACATGAGCCTCCTCCCACCCTTCTTCATCCAATCACCCTTCTTCAGCCAATCCTGTCAGCATAGCTTTCTATTCTTTTCCACTGCTAATATGATAATGAGTTCTACATTTTCACCATTCCCCAGGTAAAGGAGTTTCTCTTGAATTCCTTATTGGATTTATTGGTTACTATCTTGTAGTGATAGCCCCAAGTCCTGGTTTCCCCCAATGAGTGGTTTGTGCATGATTTACATTAACCTGCTGTTAGTGGCAGAGGGTGGTGGGTGCCTGGAACGTATTGCCAGCGGAGGTGTTAGACGCGGGCATGATAACATCTTTTAAGATGTATCTAGACAGATACATGAATGGGCATGAAGCAAAGAGATACAGACCCTTAGAAAATAGGCGACAGGTTTAGATTTAGGATCTGGATCGGCGCAGGCTTGGAGGGCCGAAGGGCCTGTTCCTGTGCTGTAATTTTCTTTGTTCTTTGTTCTTTGTTCATGTGAAGCACAAGTTTCATCAAATCATCCAATATTTTTGCACTTTATTTTAATGTCAGCTGTGGCTCAGTTGATCGCGCTCTCACAGCTGGAGGTTGTGGTTAAGTTAAACCCCTACACAAAAAGATTCCTCAGACATATCAAGTCCAATTTCCTGAGGGAAATGGAGAACCCACAGCCACGGGATAGGCCAACTACAAGACTACCACTTGTTATAACAGACTGCGCGACAACCCAAGGCCCTAATACCCCCTACCCCTGAACCCAAAGACCTAAACCGAAGGCCCTGCCCTTAGGCCCAAAACCCTGACCCCAACACCAGCCCTAGCCCTAACCCCAATCCCCACAACACTCATGTAACCCCCGCCCCAGACCCAGCCAGGACCCTAAAATCTAACCCCAAAACCAACGACCCGACCCCAGCCCCAACCCTAGCCCAACCCCCCATAACATCAATGTAACTCTTGCCCCTAGATCCAGACCCAACCTTAAGGCTTAACTCCAAAGCCTAAAGCCCCGACCACAGCCCCAACTCCAACACTTAACCCTAAGCCTAACTCCAACACGTAATCCTAGCTGTAACTCTAACCCGCCTCCAAACCTAAACTTAACCCTAAAAGCCCCCCGTCCGTTGTGACTGTCCAAGCAGTGCCAAAAAATAAATGCCTTATAGGCAACAGAATCCAAGTTCAGCTGGTCGATACACAGACATGGCGCGTGCCATTAAACAAGACATAAGAAAATTAAATTCTGCACTTTCAAGGCCATCTGGCCTGTGCTGCCAGGGTCTCTACTGGGGAACAGTCGTGCCTAAGCTCACACCCCAATACCAAACTTGCGGGCCCTTCACCCCCAGGAATACATCCAATTCCCATTCCATTCCCAAATAATTATGTAACAAATAAACCAAAGTTTTAAATTAACACCTGAGTGTAATGGGTGTAGGGTTACAGATCTCTTAGATAGGCAGGTCAGTTTTAATTATAATTATAATTAAATCCCCCCTCTTAGATAGGCAGGTTAATATTAATTATCATTCAATCCCTCCTCACTTCTGCATTTTAAATTTAGAATATAAATGTATTGCTGTTACAAGGACCTACCACACAGTGGCGCTGGGGAGCTAAAGCAACCCATTAATGTCCCAGGACTGGGTGATTTTACTGTTTGTTTGTTGATGGACTTGGGGTGACCCAGCATGGGGTAGGGCTCTGTTACCATGGCAAACAGGTTATTTTGCAGGGCCACAAATGCACAGATCGGGCTTCCCATGGGACCATTTAAATTTAAACTTTAAAAACTTAAAAAAGCTGCAATTGTTTCAAACCCAGTGGGTCAATTAAAATTAAATTTAAAAGCAGCCTAATTGTTCCCCTTTGTTTCAGGACTAGGTTTTTTTTTGCAGAGGTTACAAAGAACAAAGAACAGTACAGCACAGCAACAGGCCATTTGGCCCTCCAAACCTGCGCCGATCTTGATGCCTGCCTAAACTAACACCTTCTGCACTTCCGGGGCCCATATCCCTCTATTCCCTTCCTATTCATGTATTTGTCAAGATGTCTCTTAAACGTCGCTATCGTATCTGCTTCCACCACCTCCCCTGGCAGCAAGTTCCAGGCACTCACCACCCTCTGTGTAAAAAACTTGTCTCGCACATCCCCTCCAAACTTTGCTCCTCGCACCTTAAACCTATGTCCCTTAGTAACTGACTCTTCCACCCTGGGAAAAAGCTTCTGACTATCCACTCTGTCCATGCCGCTCATAACTTTGTAAACCTCTATCATGTCAACCCTCCACCTTCGTCGTTCCAGTGAAAACAATCCGAGTTTTTCCAATCTCTCCTCATAGCTAATGCCCTCCAGACCAGGCAACATCCTGGTAAACCTCCTCTGTACCCTCTCCAAAGCCTCCACGTCCTTCTGGTAGTGTGGCGAGCAGAATTGCACGCAATATTCTAAGTGTGGCCTAACTAAGGTTCTGTACAGCTGCAACATGACTTCCCAATTTTTATACTCTATGCCCCGACCGATGAAGGCAAGCATGCCGTATGCCTTCTTGACTACCTTATCCACCTGCGTTGCCACTTTCAGTGACCTGTGGACCTGTACGCCCAGATCTCTCTGCCTGTCAATACTCCTAAGGGTTCTGCCATTTACTGTATACCTCCCACCTGCATTAGACCTTCCAAAATGCATTACATCATACTTGTCTGGATTAAACTCCATCTGCCATTTCTCCGCCCAAGTCTCCAACCGATCTACGTCCTGCTGTATCCTCTGACAATCCTCATCATTATCCGCAACTCCACCAACCTTTGTGTCGTCCGCAAACTTACTAATCAGACCAGCTACATTTTCCTCCAAATCATTTATATATACTACAAACAGCAGAGGTCCCAGCATTGATCCCTGCGGAACACCACTAGTCACATCCCTCCATTCAGAAAAGCACCCTTCCACTGTTACCCTCTGTCTTCCAGGACCGAGCCAGTTCTGTATCCATCTTGCCAGCTCACCTCTGATCCCGTGTGACTTCACCTTTTGTACCAGTCTGCCATGAGGGACCTTGTCAAAAGGCTTTACGAAAGTCCATATAGATAACACCCACTGCCCTTCCTTCATTAATCATCTTTGTCACTTCCTCAAAAAACTCAATCAAATTAGTGAAACACGACCTCCTCTTCACAAAACCATGCTGTCTCTCGCTAATAAGTTCATTTGTTTCCAAATGGGAGTATATCCTGTCCTGAATAATCCTCTCTAATAGTTTACCTACCACTGACGTAAAGCTCACCAGCCTATAATTTCCTGGATTAACCTTGCCACCCTTCTTAAACAAAGGCACAACATTGGCTATTCTCCAGTCCTCTGGGACCTCACCTGTCGCCAATGAGGATGCAAAGATTTCTGTCAAGGCCCTAACAATTTCTTCCCTTGCCTCCCTCAGTATTCTAGGGTAGATCCCATCAGGCCCTGGGGACTTATCTACCTTAATGCTTTGCAAGACACCCAACACCTCCTCCTTTTTGATAATGAGATGACTGAGACTATCTACGCTCCCTTCCCTAGGCCCATCGTCCACCAAGTCCTTCTCTTTGGTGAATACTGATGCAAAGTACTCATTTAGCACCTCGCCCATTTTCTCTGGCTCCACACATAGATTCCCATCTCTGTCCTTGAGTGGGCCGACCCTTTCCCTGGACCCTTTTCCTTAATCCTGTTTGCCAATGACTTTTCATGACCCCTTTTAGCCCTCCTAACTCCTTGCTTAAGTTCCTTCCTACTGTATTTATATTCCTCAAGTGCTTCATCTGTTCCTAGCCTTCCAGCCCTTACAAATGCTTCCTTTTTCTTTTTGACTAGGCTCACAATATCCCGTGTCATCCAAGCTTCCCGAAACTTGCCAAACTTGTCTTTCTTCCTCACAGGTACATGCTGGTCCTGGATTCTAATCAGCTGACGTTTGAAAGACTCCCACATGTCAGATGTTGATTTATCCTCAAACAGCCGCCCCCAATCTAAATTCTTCAGTTCCTGCCTAATATTGTTATAATTAGCCTTCCCCCAATTTAGCACCTTCACCCGAGGACTACTCTTATCCTTATCCACAAGTACCTTAAAACTTAGGGAATTATGGTCACTGTTCCCGAAATACTCCCCCACTGAAACTTCGACCACCTGGCCAGGCTCATTCCCCAATACCAGGTCCAAAATGGCCCCATCCCCAGTTGGACGATCTACATACAGTTTCAAGAAGCCCTCCTGGATGCTCCTCACAAATTCTGCCCCATCCAAGCCCCTAGCTCTAAGTGAGTCCCAGTCAATATAGGGGAAGTTAAAATCACCCACCACCACAACCCTGTTACCTTTACATCTTTCCAAAATCTGTCTACATATCTGCTCCTCTACCTCCCGCTGGCTGTTGGGAGGCCTGTAGTAAACCCTCAACATCGTGACTGTAGCCTTCATATTCCTGAGCTCCACCCATATTGCCTCGCTGCATGACCCCTCTGAGGTGTCCTCCCGCAGCACAGCTGTGATATTCTCCTTAACCAGTAATGCAACTCCCCCACCCCTTTTACATCCCCCTCTATCCCGCCTGAATCTTCTAAATCCTGGAACATTTAGCTGCCAATCCTGCCCTTCCCTCAACCAAGTCTCTGTAATAGCAACAACATCATATTTCCAAGTACTAATCCAAGCTCTAAGTTCATCTGCCTTACCTGTTATTCTTCTCGCATTGAAACAAATGCACTTCAGACCACCAGTCCCGCTGTGCTCAGCAACATCTCCCTGCCTGCTCTTCCTCTTAGTCCTACTGGCCTTATTTACTATGTCCTCCTCATTTATTTCACTAGCTGTCCTACTTCTCTGGTTCCCACCCCCCTGCCACACTAGTTTAAACCCTCCCGAGTGACGCTAGCAAACCTCGCAGCCAGGATATTAGTGCCCTTCCAGTTTAGATGCAACCCGTCCTTCTTGTACAGGTCCCATCTGTCCCTGAAGAGAGCCCAATGGTCCAGATATCTGAAACCCTCCCTTCTACACCAGCTGCTCAGCCACGTGTTTAGCTGCACTATCTTCCTATTTCTAGCCTCACTGGCACGTGGCACAGGGAGTAATCCAGAGATTACAAGCCTAGAGGTCCTGTTTTTTAACTTACTACCTAACTCCCTCAACTCCCCCTGCAGGATCTCATCACTCTTCCTGCCTATGTCATTGGTACCGATGTGTACCACAACCTCTGGCTGTTCACCCACCCCATTCAGAATGCCCCTTGGCCGTTCAGAGACATCCTTGACCCTGGCACCAGGGAGGCAACATACCATCCTGGAGTCTCTTTCACGTCCACAGAAGCGCCTATCTGTGCCCCTGACTATAGAGTCCCCTATAACTATTGCTCTTCTGCACTTTGTCCCTCCCTGCTGAACAACAGCCTGCTGCTGTTTTCCTCTGATAGGCCATCGCCCCCCAACAGTATCCAAAATGGTATACTTGTTAGAGAGGGGGATAGCCACAGGGGATTCCTGTACTGACTGCCTGCCCCTTCTAGCGGTCACCCATCTATCTGCCTGCACCTTGGGTGTAACCACTTCTCTAAAACTCCTGTCTATGATGCTCTCTGCCACCTGCATGCTCCTAAGTGCATCCAGTTGCCGCTTCAACCGATCCATGCGGTCTGTGAGGAGCTGCAACTGGGTACACTTCCTGCAGATGTAGTCGGCCGGAACGCTGGAAGGTTGTGGAGCACAAGGTAAACCCAACACGTGGTGGGGCTCTGCTACCGTGGGAACCAGGGTGTTTTTTTTACAGGGGCTCAATGCACAGACCACATTTCCCATTGGGTCAATTAAACTTTTAAAAAACAGCCCAATTGTTTCAGGATAAGGAGACTTTTCCCACCAATCACATTCAACAGGCAGCTCACTCACCTTTATTCAACAGATTCTGCAATGAATCATCCATTTTCCCCTGATGAAGCTGCAGTGAACAGCGAAACGTCATTAGCAACAAAGGTATTCTTCAAAGTAACTGACACACATACACTCCTGCACACTAAAAGCCATCATCCCAGGCACACCTTTAGGGGACTGGTGAAGTCACAACTCATGCGGTTCCACCGCATATCCACAAAACTGGACGATTTCAACAAAGCGGTCACCACCCTTTTCACCGCACTGAGACGGAGGGGGTACACAAAGAGATTCCTCAGACATATCAAGTCCAATTTCCTGAGAGAGATGGAGAACCCACAGCCACGGGATAGGCCAACTACAAGACTACCACTTGTTACAACATACTGCGCAACAACTCAAGAGATAAATAGGGTAGTGAGAAACCATTTTGAAAAGTTAAAAGGGGATGTTAACTCACTGAGCCAATATAGCATAACATCAGCTTTCAAAAGAGGCAAAAACCTAAAGGACCTATTGGTCACGAGCAGCGGAAAGGCACAAGCCGTACCAAATTGCGGTGACAGACAATGTGGAACATGTAAGCACCTAAAGGTCTTAAAAATCTTACAAAACGAGAAGACAGGAAAAACCGCTTTAATAAAGCAAACAATTATATGCGAGCAACAAAATGTAATTCGATGTAAACTCTTTTTTTTTTAGTTTAAGAGGACTTGTCTTATACAAATGTCAGAATTTGGAGCAAGAGTAGGCCACTCGGCCCCTCGATAGTCAAGCCCAATGCTGTCCTCGCCTGTCCTTCACTCCTCCCTCTTTGCAGCTGTACAATGCTGCCCCAGACCACGTTAGCTATCCCATACAGACCCAGTGGTTTTTCAGGCTTTGCATGGTTCAGTGTCACAGCGTCTTTACCGAGTGCATGAGCTAGAAAACCCTGGAAATCTGTTTCTTCCATGGCTCCGCCTTTGCTGTGCTGTTTTTTTTGGGTGCATTTCCCGTACTGGTCTCCATTTTCACCTGGATCAGGGATCAGGCGGAACTGAAGCTGGTGATTCAGTCTGCAGCTAGGAAGACCCAGGGTGAAGTGAGTTTCTGCTGATGCTGAAATGAGGTCATGCTGGACAGTGTATAATTTGTGTAGCAAAAAGCAGTTTTGAAATATTTTTACAGATCAGTTGGGGTAATGCTTATTTTTTGCTGTGTCTGTGGACATGTTAATTTGCAGAATAAAAACCATTGAGAACAGAGTGAAAGCCCATGGGTGTGTGAACTGTTGTCTTCAATGGACATGATGTTTGCAGACAAGACTTGAGAAAGGACTGATGTGGATTTTTCCCCCCCTCTGAACTGAATTTTCAAAAGTACTCGTTGCTGCTTCTCTTCTCTCACATGGTTGACCTGCAGCTTCCTGTCCCTCCATTCAATCTCACAACTGAACCGGCTGAACAAGGTTCTGGTACACGGGCAGTTTTCGCTGCACAGGAGAATGAAGTTGCCCTAATATCTCCTTTTGTGGCTTTATATCCTGTGAAGCACCTTGAGATGCTGTACTATGTAATATAAGTATAAGTTGTTGGCATATTATCCTGTCCATCGTTAAATGGCTCAATTCCCATCGAGACTTCCAGTTGTTTTATTTATGTGTCTGTAAAATGTTTTACTCTTTTGTTTTATATTCCTTGACAATTTAATTTCACATTTCCTTTGCCCTCATTGTTTTTTTTTTAACCTTCCTTCTAATCTTTGTATTTGCCCTTGTCTTGCTGTCCCCTGCTCTCCATGTATTTAGTGTATGTCTCTTTCCTTCCCACCAGTTTGTATTTGGGCACGTTTTGGGTCAGGTGGGACTGACTGGGTGTGCGGCTCCAGTCAAGATCTATCACAGGCTCGATGGGCCGAATGGTCTTCTGTGCTGTACCACTCCATCACCTGTCACAGGCTCGTCACCCTCTGGAACAAACACGTGTAACAGAGAGACCTTTAAAAGAGGAACTGGCTAAGGTCCTGAGAGGACATTGTGAGTTACATGGAGTTAGTGGCCAGGTTAGATTATGATGTGTCCTCCTGGAGCCTCAGGGTGTTGACAGAGCAGCTGCCCAGAGGATTTTCCTGAATTGGCGAGAGTCCTTTCCATTCCAAGAGATTACATTAATATGTAAGGAGGGATGGGAGAGCGTGAGGTTCTACTGTCGACTGGATGGGGCGAGCTCGATGGATCTGATAGTCTTTATGTACGTTTGTGCAGCTGACAGGGGATTCAGTTCAGGTCGTACCTGGTAAGTGGCTCAGAGAGTTCACCCAATCAGCAGCTCTGTCTAAGGGCAACAGACTGGCATCGTGGTCATATTACTGGACTAGTAATCCAGAGACACAAGTTCAAATCCCACCAAGACAGCTGGGGAATTGAAATTCAGTTAATCAAATCAGAATTCGGAATTAAAACTGAAGATGAAGAGAACTCTTCACTTTTCTGGTCCTTATTCTAGCCCGCGCACAAATCAGAAAAAAACACAAAAAGTTTGTCCAATTTGAATCCACGTTTATTTCCAGATTTCACATTGAAGTCGTTGAATTAACGTGACTTGATAGAGAATTGACGGATGGATAGGTTCCTGTCTGCTCCGTCCAGCACGTCCCACACAACTGCGATTCCTTCTCATCACAACACAGATTGACCCCCCACCCCACCCTCGACCATGTGATCTCCTGAGAGAGGCGAAAAACCAGACATAAAAACCCAGGCCAATTTGGGAAAAAGATCTGGGAAATTCCTCTCCGACCCCCTTAGGCGATCGAAATGAGTCCAGGAGATCACTCTAGCCCTCTTCAGCCACTGCTTTCCAAGACAATAGCTTTCCCAGGCACCATCTGAACACACTGCCTCAGAGTTTAGTCTCCAACCATCTGCACTCTAGCTCTGTACTAGCATGTCCAGGGTTCCCACTTCCCTGCGAACTGTGACATCTTTGAATTTGTTGGGAACTGATGCCATTCCTATAGTCTGTGCTGGGCTCTCAGTGGATTGGAACTGAGTTACATAGCCAGCAATGTTTGGATGGAACATCAGCTCCGAAATATTGACGGCCAAATGGGGGGGAATGTGGATCTAATTATCGGGATGCATCGGCACAATTTCCCTGGGGAAAACTTGGTAAGGCGTGACCTCCCTTTTAAGCCATTTTTTCAATGCCTTATCCGTGGAGGGCACGCCCACATGCTTTTCCCCTCCCTCCGTCCCTCCCCGGCTCCCGTGCTGTGTTCAATTTTAGCACACCCCAGAACTCAGCTTGTTGACACCCAAAGACAACCCAGAACAAGGAAACTACATACCAAACACCCCCTCCAATTCCCAAGGGGCACCCAGGTGGGTGGAAAAAGCCTCGTCAATCGGAAAATGAAGAGAACCTTACAAGGGAGCAGCTTGCAAAGGATCAGCTTCCAAGGGCGCTGATCATCATTCAGACATTCTAGACGCACTGCTGCCGACGAACCAAGTAGTGCTGAGGGCGAGGAGGGTGGAGGGGCCTGTCTGTGAACAGGGGCGAAAGAGACCAAGGACAGACATGATAAAAGTGAGCATCACAACCATGAGTGTCACATTGCTGCTATACCCTAATCTGATGGGCATTCCATCTGAACAGCCAGACCGTCAATCAGAAGCTGGAAAGACCCAAATCTCCTTCAGCTTACTGTTTGGTTCTGGCGCTGGCTCCCACGAATAACACTCACTTTCATCAACTTGTCCTGGGAGCCGGAGTCTGTTCCCATGCAGGTTCAACCCTTCTCACCCTGAGCACCAGTTGGACAGTGTCCAGCCATGTGTGGAGGACGCTGGAATGAAAACTGATGTTTCCCTTACTAAAAGTAGGGTCGTCTTTAATCTCCAAATAACTTGGCTTTCTCCGTGGGCTCCTGAAATCAGACCGGCAGTATTCAACACCAGGATGTAGAAGGAGGACGGTTTGTGAGGTCAATGAAGGGTTAACCAGAACCACCATCTGCTGTAAATTTCCCGAGCATCCTGGAGATCAGGCTACCCTGAGCAACAGAATCTCGAAACCAAAGAACCACAGACAGTCCAGCCTCCACCATGACTGCTTGAGGTCCCCCAGCAGATTGGGGATTGTCCGGTGATACGAGCAAGTCGATCGATCTGGTAAACCACCCCCCCCCCCCGCCAAGTCCTGAAGATATTCTGGACCACCTCAGTGTGGATCATCCACTCGGAAGGTGAACTACACAGCAGCTGAGTGTGTTGACTGTTGTGTTGTTCACCCCGGCCAAATGTGGCAGCAAAAGTGTCACCCCGTCCTACAAGCACCAATGGGAAGCAACGTATCTCCTTGACAGAGGGACCCAGGGGGGAGTCCCACCCTGTTGACATACCGGACGACTGTCATATTGTCTGTCTGCAGACACACTGACTTACCCCGCCGTCCCGAGTCTGAAAGTGCACACTGTCCTAATATACCGTTCACACCCTGACCGAGCCTGTTGAAATGCCAAGTGAGCTCAAGCACGCCCACTGGCCTGGAAGCCCATTCATCCTGAATGTGACCTCTCCCAACATCACCCATTTGTCAAAGCATTAGCTGAAGAACCTGGAGAAAACAGTGTTCCCCAAGAGCATCAGCTCGAGTTCAGATGCTGTGACAAAGGCGAGCTGTGGAAACATTACTGGCAGTGGGGATAGTTATCCAGAAGTTTCACCTGGAGAAATCTCCCCAACAGTTCTCTTCTGGAGAACTATCCCTGACTCTCAGTCCCAATACTAAAAGACCATGGTGTCACCTGCCAGAATGGCCACTGGTAGATGGTTCCTCTGAGCATCAAAGCAAACCACATTGTGAGAAACATGGAGGCTCAAGCTGCCAATCCAGAGGATACTCACTACTTCTGGTCTCTTTAACCCAAGAGTGATCCCCCCCTTCCAACTGGCAAAGGCAGGATCACTGCTTGGGGGGGTGCAGCCGGACAGGGTATCAAAGATGAAGTGTTGCGAGCTGCCTGAATTCCAGGTCCGAATCTGCAATGCAGGGAGCTAGCATGGTACAAAGGACATTCCGTTCCGGATACAGCCTGGGAAAGGCTGTTGGAGGTGAGTGGATTGGTGACTGTGAGTGTATTGGTGGGTTGATGGAAGGGGCCTACAGACTAAGTTCTAGAGTGAGCAGTGTCCACATCTTAACTGCCAATTGGGGAATGCCTGAAGGTTCTGCCGCAGCAGCTCCTCCACTTGCTCACCAAAGGCGGCCTCGGCACCAAGGGGCATCTGCAGTACCTGAAGAAAGCCCAAGGTGCTTGGCCATACTAATCGGTGATGCAAGATCCACTGGGCGATAGACTCTGCTCCTACAATGAGGGCATCCACACAGCCAGCTGCTGCAGTCGATGTTCTGTGTAGGTGGTCCGCACTCCGAATCCACTCACCTGCCGGTGAGGCCGCCTCCCCAGTGGATATGGTGGTAGGGAATTGGGGGAGATGTGCCCAACCCTGCAGGAAGCTGCGCCAGATCCCACTTGTGGGTGGAACCAGGCGATAACTTTCCTTCTGATACCTTCACGACTACAGTTGACCAGATACCAGTAAACTGCAAGGTGTGAAGCAGGGTGCTGGAGGTCCTATGGATACTGTCTAACCTGGCCTTAACCGGAGGACGCTTATCAAGGGAAAAACAATCCAGCAAAGGTCGATGCTTGTGGCTTTTTGCAAAACCCCAAGCATGGACTCAAACCCCCAAGTGAAAGGACTTCCGGAAGCCACAGTTTCAGACTCAAGGTCACCCTCGTGTTAAATACATGAAAGCCTAAACGACTGGAGGTCGTGGTCCGACTCAGGCTCCCAACTGGGCTTCCGAGGCAGGATGCCTCCAGGAAGCTTCCAAGGGCTCAACCGACAGGGAAGGTTGATAATAGTAAATCTCGGGGAACAGAGTCGAGGGCGGCTGGATTGGCTACGAGCTCATGAACACGAGGGCCGATGGAGATAAACCCTCGACACATGTTCCCCTGCCACTCGGGGGAGGTGCCAGTGAGGCACAGGTACCCTCCCTGCGTGAGAGAGCCCTTGGAACCTAGATACCCCTTAAGAATTGCAGGGAGTGGCTGAAGGTGAGTCCACAGAGGTGAGGAGGCAGACACAGATCGATAAAAAGTGAACAGAGACCTGCGACTGCTCTCACCAAAGTGGCAATCACCCCCAACCTAGGTGACCCTGAGTGGGGTCGAGTCCCCCAAGGGTGGTGACCCCAGATAAGCTGCCGCCAACTGGAGACCAATGTCCCAGGGCTGGGTTGGTGTCACCAGAGGATGGCTCTGGTGAAGGACCACCAACACTAGCTGGTGGGGCTTGGGGGAACCAGCCTTATACTGGCACCAGTCGGCACGGACTCCTCAGAGCTGGCTGGCGCCAGGGGAGGACTCTTCCTCAAATTCTGGGAGGTCTCGGTCCAAGTTGGTACCGGGGCCTCACCCGATTGTGCGGAGGGGATGGCAGCAACTGGCAGGCGAGTGGCCTGAACCAGCCGGTCCCACTCGACACAATCGAGGCAACAACCAGAGCGTTCCCCCTCGAGACCTTCGACTTCAGTCCCAAGGTGGAGCTCCAGCCGATATTGGTCAGAGCTGACTGTACGGACTGGGTCCTAGCCAGTGCCAGTGCAGTTAGTCCTGAGCAATATCAAACTGAGCCTGGAGTTGGAGCAGGGTTACTGCTTGATGCCGATGCGGGGACATGAGGGCCGGACGTGAAGGTCCAGCCTGGGGGCTAAGATGGGGAAGAGGGTGTGGGGCAAATTTCCCAATTTAGGCGGCACAGTGGCTAGCACCGCAGCCTCACAGCTCCAGCGACCCGGGTTCACTTCTGGGTACTGCCTGTGTGGAGTTTGCAAGTTCTCCCTGTGTCTGCGTGGGTTTCCTCCGGGTGCTCCGGTTTCCTCCCACAAGCCAAAAGACTTGCAGGTTGGTAGGTAAATTGGCCATTATAAATTGCCCCTAGTATAGGTAGGTAGTAGGGAAATATAGGGACAGGTGGGGATGTGGTAGGAATAGGGATTAGTGTAGGATTAGTATAAATGGGTGGTTGATGGTCGGCACAGACTCGGTGGGCCGAAGGGCCTGTTTCAGTGCTGGATCTTTAAACATAAACATAAACATAAACAACAATAAAAATAGATGTCGAAGTAAATCTAGGAGGAGCTGATGGGGATGATAGACCTGGTGGGGATGGGAAATAAACCAGAAGGGAGAGAGAGTCGGTTTCACACCATCTCCAGCCATCGGAGGAGTGTCTAGATGGACCAGTGGCTGGGTTGTTGTTGGCCGTCAAATTAAACCAACAAATGAACAGATGTGGAGTTGGCACTGAGAAATGGATGGGACACAGAGGGATGGGGTGAGGAGAATTTCAGGGACACGGCTCCCTCCTTTGTAGTATTTTGAGTTGGTTTGGGGCAGGATGTGCTGCTTGTTGTGTGTCGTGATGCACTTGTTCCTTGTGCTTTTGTTACTCATCCTTTAGTCTGTGGGTAATTTGATGGAAATTTCCTCTTGCTCATCCTGACACCAACCATGTATGTCTGGAAGAAGAAGCAAAAAACAGATCAGAATCACTGGATTGTAACGAGACATCTCTAGGCATTTTCTAATTCCACTGCTAGTTAAACCATTTAACCTGGAAATGCTGAATGCAGATTCAGAGTGCACCATTACTTATGGACGTGTCTCTTTTCTGGTGATGTTCCTGGCCACAGATTCTGATGTTAGCTGAGTATTAAAGATTCTGGAGTCAATCAGTTGATTCCTTCTCCAGAATCACAGTGAAGCTCCAGAATGGCTGCAATGCCATCAGGTGATCCAGGGTCACTGGCACCAGGAGCTTGTCTGACACAATGAGAGGCTTTTAGAGGGCAGTACCTGAGGCATCTGACCTGGGAGGAGGGCCTTGGCATGGAGCGAGGGATTGATGAGGTCAGAGGACAGCAGAAATGCTTGGGACAAGTGTTTCTAACCGATTCCTTCAGTATCATTGACTGAGGCCCAGACTGAGCTCCAGATTTTTTACAGTTTTAAATAAGATCTAAACTTTTTCGGAACGGAACTCGAGCAATATTTCCATGATCTGTTTAACACACCCACTCCCTTCCCTCACCCCCTGGAAGACATGACTACCTACAGACCATGTTACCTACAGCTCCAAAGAATGGAAGGGATTGATAACGTACCTATTTGCTCCAATAGCTAGCTCTGTCAGTCGCACCATCTTGTGAAGGTTTTCTTCCTCCCTCCCTCTCTCAGCTCGCTGTCTTCTCCATCACAAAACTGCTCAGATCTTCTCCCCGACCACATTCACTCCGAGACAGATCAGCCAGTTAGTTGCAGTCAGTGCAGCTCCCTTTCCTTCACTCAAACTGCTCGTACAGCCTCCTGCCTCAAATTAACTCAGTTTACAAACCGATTGCGATGTCTGATCTCACTGTGATGGACAGTGTGAGGGTCAGACTTGCTCTGTGATGTCACGGTTTGACCCGTCCAGTTAAACAAGTCTCACCTTGATCAAACTGAGTGTTACAAAACCCTGTGAGTTTCCTTGGATTACAATAACTTGATATTTCAGAATGCACTAACACTTTCCCAGTCTCTGTAATCCACTGATTTTGACCTGTCTCTGGGATCCGTTAGTTTTCCAATGCCAGTTAAGTTTGGGGTGTGTTCAAAGCTGACAACTTCAATTTTATTCTTTGGAACTGCAGTCCGAGTTGCTCATGAATCATTTTTTTGTTTGTGAAATATTTCATTAGAGAATGGGAATTATCATGGGAAACACAGTGGTTAGCACCGCAGCCTCACAGCTCCAGCCACCCGGGTTCAATTCTGGGTACTGCCTGTGTGGAGTTTGCAAGTTCTCCCTGTGTCTGCGTGGGTTTCCTCCAGGTGCTCCGGTTTCCTCCCACATGCCAAAGACTTGCAGGTTGATAGGTGAATTGGCCATTGTAAATTGCCCCTAGTATAGGTAGGGGAATATAGGGACAGGTGGGGATGTGGTAGGGATGTAGGATTAATATAAATGGGTGGTTGATGGTCGGCACTAGTTCGGTGGGCCGAAGGGCCTGTTTCAGTGCTGTATCTCTAAACTAAACTAAACTAAACTAAACTCTTTGATAAGCCAGATTGCCGATGCTTAACACATTCATATGATGCTGTTGCCAAAATATAAACCATGTTGAAATTCTTTTGCCTATTATATGCCCATTCTGAAGGTTTGTTCATAGCTTCTTGCACCGTGTCGCAGTCTTGCACGATGTTGACACCCCTCCCTCCCTCCCTGTTTGGTGTAAACTGCATTCATATACGTTATGAACAGCACTGATTCTTGTGGAACATCACTTCCCACCTTCTGCCGTTCCAAATTACAACCCTTTACCCCGACAGTCTGTCTTGCAAATGGCTAACTAATTATTCTGCTACTTGTCCCCTGACTCCTCATTCTCTGACCTGATTCATGAGTCTATTATGTGGTATCATATCCCAGATCTTTGAAAACCCACAGAATCACAGAATTGTTACAGTGCAGAAGGAGGTCACACAGCCCATCGTGTCTGCACGGTCTCTCCGAAAGAGCAATTCGCTCAGTTCCATTCCCCCGCCTTCTCCCGGTAACCCTGCACATTCTTCCTTTTCATATAACTGTCTGATTCCGTTTTGTATGCGTCAGTTGAACCTGTCTCGACCACGTTCCCAGGCAGTGCGTTCCAGACCTGAACCACTCACTGTACTCTCTCCAATGCCCTCACATATACCCTAAAGTGCGGTGCCCAGAACTGGACGCAGCACTCCAGCTGAGGACTAACTAGTGTCTTCTACAAGTTCAACATAACCTCCTTGCTCTTGTACTCTCTGCCCCTATTAATAAAGCCCAGGATACTGTATGCTTTATTAATCGCACTCTCAACCTGTCCCGCTACCTTCAATGACTTATGTGCATATGCATGCAGGTCCCTCTGCTCCTGCAGCCTCTTTAGAATTGTACCCTTTGTTTTATGTTGTCTCTCCATGTCTTTCCTCCCAAAATTAATCACTTCACATTTCTCTGCATTGAACTTCATCTTCCCATTCCACCAACCTGCCCATGTCCTTTTGAAGTTCTACACTATCCTCCTCACAGTTCACAATGCTTCCAAGTTTCGTATCATCTGCAGACTTTGAAATTGTGCCCTGTACACCAGGGTCTCGGTCATTAATATATATCAGGAAAAGCAAGGCTCCCAACATTGACCCCTGGGAAACTCCGTCACAAACCTTCCTCCAGCCTAAAATCATCCATCAACCACAACTCTCTGTTTTCTGTCACTCAGCCGATTTCGTATCCATGTTGCTACCGTCCCTTTTATTCAATGAACTACAAGTTTGCTCACAAGTCTGTTGTGTGGCACTGTATCAAACGCCTTTTGTAATCCATGTACACCACATCAACAGCATTGCCCTCATCAACCCTCTCTGTTACCTCCTCAAAAAACTTCAGCAAGTTAGTTAAACATGATTTTCCCGGTCCATGCTGACTTTCCTTAATTAACCCACATTTGTCCAAGTGACTAGTAATTATTCTTTTTAGCAATTTCCCCACCTGACTAGCCTGTAGTTGCTGGGCTTATCTTTACACCCTTTTTTGAACAATTCTCCAGTCCTCTGGCACCACCCCCAAATCGAAGGAAAAGTGAAACATTATGGCCAGTGCCTCTGCAATTTCCACCCTCACATCCCTCAGTATCCATGGATGCATCTCATCCGGTCCTGGTGTTTTATCCACTTTCAGTACAGACAGCCTATATAATATATTTTCTTTATCAATTTTAAACCCCTCCAGTGTCTGAATACCTCCTCTTTCACCATTGCCTGGGTTGCAAGGAGGGAGACAGAAAGCAGGAAACTACAGGCCAGTTAGCTTAACATCTGTCTTAGGGAAAATGTTGGAAGCTATTATTTAAGATGTAATAGCAAAAGTTGGAGGATCAAGGTTATCTTGGAGAGTTGTGGGGCTGGACGAGATTACAGAGGTCGCACTTGAACCACAAAGCTTTCATATCTGTCTCCATTCGCTAAAGTGGGCAATGGTCCCACCGCAATATGGGCAGTCAATGTGAGAGGCTCGGTACCATCAGGAAGAATTGGTCATGTCCTGTATTCTCATGAGTGTGTTTGACAAGTGCCTTCAGCTCCAAAATCAAGTAAGATATCTGACTAATCAGGTGCCATTTTCTCAGTGGTGGGAAAACTGCCGTTACATCTGGGCACATCCCCGACAACGGTCACAAATAAAATGCAGGGAACTAACAACAGAAAGGAGCCTTACTGTGCTCTTTACGGCATTCATTGAAAACAATCTCAAAATTGCTTTTTCCTTTCAAAGCCTCATCTGTTAAAGTGGAGACCAATTTAGCCACCAGATGCTGAATCCCCAACAGTCCTCAGTGTTATCCTCTTGTGACATGCTAACAGTTAGAACATACAACAGTACAGCACAGTACTGGCCCTTCGGCCCACGATGTTGTGCCGACCCTTTAACCTACTCTAAGATCAAACTACCTGCATACCCTTCATTCTACTATCATCCATGTATCATCCAGTTAGCTGGCGTTGCCTGTGAGTTTCTGCAGCTGAGGCATTTCGCACGGGTTTTGCGACCTCAGTACATTTTCGCAGAGCCACAGGGCAGCTGGGTGGAAAGGAACGGAAGAAAGTATTACAGTTACTCGCAACTGAACTCTGCAGGTTTTACCCAACCAGCCTGATCTTACATGTGCTGTGGGTGTGAGGCTACATTCTCCATCCTCGACCATGAACGATACGCAAAGCTCTGGTGTTCTGCAAAACCTGCGAGGAGCTTCACTGCTCTCTTTAGCCAGTCTGTGTGATACTAAGAAACATGATTATCCCCTCAGCACGGAATAGTTTATTCTGGAACATTAATCGATGGAAACCACCTCCCAGATAAATGATGCATTCAGTAAGGCTCCGGCATGTATCCGTAGTTTTACGACATACCTACACGATATATAGAAACTGCATAAGTGACTGTTCATCATTGTATCTCAGTCCAAACATTCTACGTAGCGGTATTTTAACACAGTTTGAATTCTGATTGTGATTTTTCCATAGAATTTGCTGCACGTAAACAGGCCATTTGGTCAGAATATGGGTATGGTAGCCTACTGCTGAAAGTAACCCAGAATGCCTGGACTAATGATTGGAAATTGTCAGTTCAAATCCCACCGTAACCACAGGGGAGTTCAAAATTCTGATAATTAAATACATTTTGAATTATCAGCGATAGTGACTATGATTGTCACAAAAAAAACCATCTGGTTCACTCATGCCCTTTCGATAAGAAAATCTACCGTTCTTACTCAGTCTGGTCTCTCTGTGACTCCAGAACCAAAGTTATGTGGTTGACTCTTCAATGTCTTCTGAATTAGCCTCACAAACCTCTCAGCTGTATTCAGGAAGTTGGCTCGCCACCAGCTTCTCGAGGGCACTTCGGGATGGGTAATAAATACTGGCCTTGCCAGTGATGCTCAATGAATGATATTTTAAAAAAACAATCCATGCCAGTATTTATGCTCCACATGAGCCTCCTCCCACCCTTCTTCATCCAATCACCCTTCTTCAGCCAATCCTGTCAGCATAGCTTTCTATTCTTTTCCACTGCTAATATGATAATGAGTTCTACATTTTCACCATTCCCCAGGTAAAGGAGTTTCTCTTGAATTCCTTATTGGATTTATTGGTTACTATCTTGTAGTGATAGCCCCAAGTCCTGGTTTCCCCCAATGAGTGGTTTGTGCATGATTTACATTAACCTGCTGTTAGTGGCAGAGGGTGGTGGGTGCCTGGAACGTATTGCCAGCGGAGGTGTTAGACGCGGGCATGATAACATCTTTTAAGATGTATCTAGACAGATACATGAATGGGCATGAAGCAAAGAGATACAGACCCTTAGAAAATAGGCGACAGGTTTAGATTTAGGATCTGGATCGGCGCAGGCTTGGAGGGCCGAAGGGCCTGTTCCTGTGCTGTAATTTTCTTTGTTCTTTGTTCTTTGTTCATGTGAAGCACAAGTTTCATCAAATCATCCAATATTTTTGCACTTTATTTTAATGTCAGCTGTGGCTCAGTTGATCGCGCTCTCACAGCTGGAGGTTGTGGTTAAGTTAAACCCCTACACAAAAAGATTCCTCAGACATATCAAGTCCAATTTCCTGAGGGAAATGGAGAACCCACAGCCACGGGATAGGCCAACTACAAGACTACCACTTGTTATAACAGACTGCGCGACAACCCAAGGCCCTAATACCCCCTACCCCTGAACCCAAAGACCTAAACCGAAGGCCCTGCCCTTAGGCCCAAAACCCTGACCCCAACACCAGCCCTAGCCCTAACCCCAATCCCCACAACACTCATGTAACCCCCGCCCCAGACCCAGCCAGGACCCTAAAATCTAACCCCAAAACCAACGACCCGACCCCAGCCCCAACCCTAGCCCAACCCCCCATAACATCAATGTAACTCTTGCCCCTAGATCCAGACCCAACCTTAAGGCTTAACTCCAAAGCCTAAAGCCCCGACCACAGCCCCAACTCCAACACTTAACCCTAAGCCTAACTCCAACACGTAATCCTAGCTGTAACTCTAACCCGCCTCCAAACCTAAACTTAACCCTAAAAGCCCCCCGTCCGTTGTGACTGTCCAAGCAGTGCCAAAAAATAAATGCCTTATAGGCAACAGAATCCAAGTTCAGCTGGTCGATACACAGACATGGCGCGTGCCATTAAACAAGACATAAGAAAATTAAATTCTGCACTTTCAAGGCCATCTGGCCTGTGCTGCCAGGGTCTCTACTGGGGAACAGTCGTGCCTAAGCTCACACCCCAATACCAAACTTGCGGGCCCTTCACCCCCAGGAATACATCCAATTCCCATTCCATTCCCAAATAATTATGTAACAAATAAACCAAAGTTTTAAATTAACACCTGAGTGTAATGGGTGTAGGGTTACAGATCTCTTAGATAGGCAGGTCAGTTTTAATTATAATTATAATTAAATCCCCCCTCTTAGATAGGCAGGTTAATATTAATTATCATTCAATCCCTCCTCACTTCTGCATTTTAAATTTAGAATATAAATGTATTGCTGTTACAAGGACCTACCACACAGTGGCGCTGGGGAGCTAAAGCAACCCATTAATGTCCCAGGACTGGGTGATTTTACTGTTTGTTTGTTGATGGACTTGGGGTGACCCAGCATGGGGTAGGGCTCTGTTACCATGGCAAACAGGTTATTTTGCAGGGCCACAAATGCACAGATCGGGCTTCCCATGGGACCATTTAAATTTAAACTTTAAAAACTTAAAAAAGCTGCAATTGTTTCAAACCCAGTGGGTCAATTAAAATTAAATTTAAAAGCAGCCTAATTGTTCCCCTTTGTTTCAGGACTAGGTTTTTTTTTGCAGAGGTTACAAAGAACAAAGAACAGTACAGCACAGCAACAGGCCATTCGGCCCTCCAAACCTGCGCCGATCTTGATGCCTGCCTAAATTAACACCTTCTGCACTTCCGGGGCCCATATCCCTCTATTCCCTTCCTATTCATGTATTTGTCAAGATGTCTCTTAAACGTCGCTATCGTATCTGCTTCCACCACCTCCCCTGGCAGCAAGTTCCAGGCACTCACCACCCTCTGTGTAAAAAACTTGTCTCGCACATCCCCTCCAAACTTTGCTCCTCGCACCTTAAACCTATGTCCCTTAGTAACTGACTCTTCCACCCTGGGAAAAAGCTTCTGACTATCCACTCTGTCCATGCCGCTCATAACTTTGTAAACCTCTATCATGTCAACCCTCCACCTTCGTCGTTCCAGTGAAAACAATCCGAGTTTTTCCAATCTCTCCTCATAGCTAATGCCCTCCAGACCAGGCAACATCCTGGTAAACCTCCTCTGTACCCTCTCCAAAGCCTCCACGTCCTTCTGGTAGTGTGGCGAGCAGAATTGCACGCAATATTCTAAGTGTGGCCTAACTAAGGTTCTGTACAGCTGCAACATGACTTCCCAATTTTTATACTCTATGCCCCGACCGATGAAGGCAAGCATGCCGTATGCCTTCTTGACTACCTTATCCACCTGCGTTGCCACTTTCAGTGACCTGTGGACCTGTACGCCCAGATCTCTCTGCCTGTCAATACTCCTAAGGGTTCTGCCATTTACTGTATACCTCCCACCTGCATTAGACCTTCCAAAATGCATTACATCATACTTGTCTGGATTAAACTCCATCTGCCATTTCTCCGCCCAAGTCTCCAACCGATCTACGTCCTGCTGTATCCTCTGACAATCCTCATCATTATCCGCAACTCCACCAACCTTTGTGTCGTCCGCAAACTTACTAATCAGACCAGCTACATTTTCCTCCAAATCATTTATATATACTACAAACAGCAGAGGTCCTAGCATTGATCCCTGCGGAACACCACGAGTCACATCCCTCCATTCAGAAAAGCACCCTTCCACTGTTACCCTCTGTCTTCCAGGACCGAGCCAGTTCTGTATCCATCTTGCCAGCTCACCTCTGATCCCGTGTGACTTCACCTTTTGTACCAGTCTGCCATGAGGGACCTTGTCAAAAGGCTTTACGAAAGTCCATATAGATAACACCCACTGCCCTTCCTTCATTAATCATCTTTGTCACTTCCTCAAAAAACTCAATCAAATTAGTGAAACACGACCTCCTCTTCACAAAACCATGCTGTCTCTCGCTAATAAGTTCATTTGTTTCCAAATGGGAGTATATCCTGTCCTGAATAATCCTCTCTAATAGTTTACCTACCACTGACGTAAAGCTCACCAGCCTATAATTTCCTGGATTAACCTTGCCACCCTTCTTAAACAAAGGCACAACATTGGCTATTCTCCAGTCCTCTGGGACCTCACCTGTCACCAATGAGGATGCAAAGATTTCTGTCAAGGCCCTAACAATTTCTTCCCTTGCCTCCCTCAGTATTCTAGGGTAGATCCCATCAGGCCCTGGGGACTTATCTACCTTAATGCTTTGCAAGACACCCAACACCTCCTCCTTTTTGATAATGAGATGACTGAGACTATCTACGCTCCCTTCCCTAGGCCCATCATCCACCAAGTTCTTCTCTTTGGTGAATACTGATGCAAAGTACTCATTTAGCACCTCGCCCATTTTCTCTGGCTCCACACATAGATTCCCATCTCTGTCCTTGAGTGGGCCGACCCTTTCCCTGGACCCTTTTCCTTAATCCTGTTTGCCAATGACTTTTCATGACCCCTTTTAGCCCTCCTAACTCCTTGCTTAAGTTCCTTCCTACTGTATTTATATTCCTCAAGTGCTTCATCTGTTCCTAGCCTTCCAGCCCTTACAAATGCTTCCTTTTTCTTTTTGACTAGGCTCACAATATCCCGTGTCATCCAAGCTTCCCGAAACTTGCCAAACTTGTCTTTCTTCCTCACAGGTACATGCTGGTCCTGGATTCTAATCAGCTGACGTTTGAAAGACTCCCACATGTCAGATGTTGATTTATCCTCAAACAGCCGCCCCCAATCTAAATTCTTCAGTTCCTGCCTAATATTGTTATAATTAGCAAAAGTCCGAGTGTATCAGGCCTGTGTCCTCAGTACCTTGCTCTACGGCAGCGAGGCCTGGACAACGTATGCCAGCCAAGAGCGACGTCTCAATTCATTCCATCTTCGCTGCCTTCGGAGAATACTTGGCATCAGGTGGCAGGACTATATCTCCAACACAGAAGTCCTTGAAGCGGCCAACATCCCCAGCTTATACACACTACTGAGTCAGCGGCGCTTGAGATGGCTTGGCCATGTGAGCCGCATGGAAGATGGCAGGATCCCCAAAGACACATTGTACAGCGAGCTCGCCACTGGTATCAGACCCACCGGCCGTCCATGTCTCCGTTATAAAGACGTCTGCAAACGCGACATGAAATCGTGTGACATTGATCACAAGTCGTGGGAGTCAGTTGCCAGCATTCGCCAGAGCTGGCGGGCAGCCATAAAGACAGGGCTAAATTGTGGCGAGTCGAAGAGACTTAGTAGTTGGCAGGATAAAAGACAGAGGCGCAAGGGGAGAGCCAACTGTGCAACAGCCCCAACAAACAAATTTCTCTGCAGCACCTGTGGAAGAGCCTGTCACTCCAGAATTGGCCTTTATAGCCACTCCAGGCGCTGCTTCACAAACCACTGACCACCTCCAGGCGCGTATCCATTGTCTCTCGAGATAAGGAGGCCCAAAAGAAAGAAAAAGAAGAGCCTTCCCCCAATTTAGCACCTTCACCCGAGGACTACTCTTATCCTTATCCACAAGTACCTTAAAACTTAGGGAATTATGGTCACTGTTCCCGAAATACTCCCCCACTGAAACTTCGACCACCTGGCCAGGCTCATTCCCCAATACCAGGTCCAAAATGGCCCCATCCCCAGTTGGACGATCTACATACAGTTTCAAGAAGCCCTCCTGGATGCTCCTCACAAATTCTGCCCCATCCAAGCCCCTAGCTCTAAGTGAGTCCCAGTCAATATAGGGGAAGTTAAAATCACCCACCACCACAACCCTGTTACCTTTACATCTTTCCAAAATCTGTCTACATATCTGCTCCTCTACCTCCCGCTGGCTGTTGGGAGGCCTGTAGTAAACCCTCAACATCGTGACTGTACCCTTCATATTCCTGAGCTCCACCCATATTGCCTCGCTGCATGACCCCTCTGAGGTGTCCTCCCGCAGCACAGCTGTGATATTCTCCTTAACCAGTAATGCAACTCCCCCACCCCTTTTACATCCCCCTCTATCCCGCCTGAATCTTCTAAATCCTGGAACATTTAGCTGCCAATCCTGCCCTTCCCTCAACCAAGTCTCTGTAATAGCAACAACATCATATTTCCAAGTACTAATCCAAGCTCTAAGTTCATCTGCCTTACCTGTTATTCTTCTCGCATTGAAACAAATGCACTTCAGACCACCAGTCCCGCTGTGCTCAGCAACATCTCCCTGCCTGCTCTTCCTCTTAGTCCTACTGGCCTTATTTACTATGTCCTCCTCATTTATTTCACTAGCTGTCCTACTTCTCTGGTTCCCACCCCCCTGCCACACTAGTTTAAACCCTCCCGAGTGACGCTAGCAAACCTCGCAGCCAGGATATTAGTGCCCTTCCAGTTTAGATGCAACCCGTCCTTCTTGTACAGGTCCCATCTGTCCCTGAAGAGAGCCCAATGGTCCAGATATCTGAAACCCTCCCTTCTACACCAGCTGCTCAGCCACGTGTTTAGCTGCACTATCTTCCTATTTCTAGCCTCACTGGCACGTGGCACAGGGAGTAATCCAGAGATTACAAGCCTAGAGGTCCTGTTTTTTAACTTACTACCTAACTCCCTCAACTCCCCCTGCAGGATCTCATCACTCTTCCTGCCTATGTCATTGGTACCGATGTGTACCACAACCTCTGGCTGTTCACCCACCCCCTTCAGAATGCCCCTTGGCCGTTCAGAGACATCCTTGACCCTGGCACCAGGGAGGCAACATACCATCCTGGAGTCTCTTTCACGTCCACAGAAGCGCCTATCTGTGCCCCTGACTATAGAGTCCCCTATAACTATTGCTCTTCTGCACTTTGTCCCTCCCTGCTGAACAACAGCCTGCTGCTGTTTTCCTCTGATAGGCCATCGCCCCCCAACAGTATCCAAAATGGTATACTTGTTAGAGAGGGGGATAGCCACAGGGGATTCCTGTACTGACTGCCTGCCCCTTCTAGCGGTCACCCATCTATCTGCCTGCACCTTGGGTGTAACCACTTCTCTAAAACTCCTGTCTATGATGCTCTCTGCCACCTGCATGCTCCTAAGTGCATCCAGTTGCCGCTTCAACCGATCCATGCGGTCTGTGAGGAGCTGCAACTGGGTACACTTCCTGCAGATGTAGTCGGCCGGAACGCTGGAAGGTTGTGGAGCACAAGGTAAACCCAACACGTGGTGGGGCTCTGCTACCGTGGGAACCAGGGTGTTTTTTTTACAGGGGCTCAATGCACAGACCACATTTCCCATTGGGTCAATTAAACTTTTAAAAAACAGCCCAATTGTTTCAGGATAAGGAGACTTTTCCCACCAATCACATTCAACAGGCAGCTCACTCACCTTTATTCAACAGATTCTGCAATGAATCATCCATTTTCCCCTGATGAAGCTGCAGTGAACAGCGAAACGTCATTAGCAACAAAGGTATTCTTCAAAGTAACTGACACACATACACTCCTGCACACTAAAAGCCATCATCCCAGGCACACCTTTAGGGGACTGGTGAAGTCACAACTCATGCGGTTCCACCGCATATCCACAAAACTGGACGATTTCAACAAAGCGGTCACCGCCCTTTTCACCGCACTGAGACGGAGGGGGTACACAAAGAGATTCCTCAGACATATCAAGTCCAATTTCCTGAGAGAGATGGAGAACCCACAGCCACGGGATAGGCCAACTACAAGACTACCACTTGTTACAACATACTGCGCAACAACTCAAGAGATAAATAGGGTAGTGAGAAACCATTCTGAAAAGTTAAAAGGGGATGTTAACTCACTGAGCCAATATAGCATAACATCAGCTTTCAAAAGAGGCAAAAACCTAAAAGACCTATTGGTCACGAGCAGCGGAAAGGCACAAGCCGTACCAAATTGCGGTGACAGACTATGTGGAACATGTAAGCACCTAAAGGTCTTAAAAATCTTACAAAACGAGAAGACAGGAAAAACCGCTTTAATAAAGCAAACAATTATATGCGAGCAACAAAATGTAATTCGATGTAAACTCTTTTTTTTTTAGTTTAAGAGGACTTGTCTTATACAAATGTCAGAATTTGGAGCAAGAGTAGGCCACTCGGCCCCTCGATAGTCAAGCCCAATGCTGTCCTCGCCTGTCCTTCACTCCTCCCTCTTTGCAGCTGTACAATGCTGCCCCAGACCACGTTAGCTATCCCATACAGACCCAGTGGTTTTTCAGGCTTTGCATGGTTCAGTGTCACAGCGTCTTTACCGAGTGCATGAGCTAGAAAACCCTGGAAATCTGTTTCTTCCATGGCTCCGCCTTTGCTGTGCTGTTTTTTTTGGGTGCATTTCCCGTACTGGTCTCCATTTTCACCTGGATCAGGGATCAGGCGGAACTGAAGCTGGTGATTCAGTCTGCAGCTAGGAAGACCCAGGGTGAAGTGAGTTTCTGCTGATGCTGAAATGAGGTCATGCTGGACAGTGTATAATTTGTGTAGCAAAAAGCAGTTTTGAAATATTTTTACAGATCAGTTGGGGTAATGCTTATTTTTTGCTGTGTCTGTGGACATGTTAATTTGCAGAATAAAAACCATTGAGAACAGAGTGAAAGCCCATGGGTGTGTGAACTGTTGTCTTCAATGGACATGATGTTTGCAGACAAGACTTGAGAAAGGACTGATGTGGATTTTTCCCCCCTCTGAACTGAATTTTCAAAAGTACTCGTTGCTGCTTCTCTTCTCTCACATGGATGACCTGCAGCTGCCTGTCCCTCCATTCAATCTCACAACTGAACCGGCTGAACAAGGTTCTGGTACACGGGCAGTTTTCGCTGCACAGGAGAATGAAGTTGCCCTAATATCTCCTTTTGTGGCTTTTTATCCTGTGAAGCACCTTGAGATGCTGTACTATGTAATATAAGTATAAGTTGTTGGCATATTATACTGTCCATCGTTAAATGGCCCAATTCCCATCGACACTTCCAGTTGTTTTATTTATGTGTCTGTAAAATGTTTTACTCTTTTGTTTTATATTCCTTGACAATTTAATTTCACATTTCCTTTGCCCTCATTGTTTTTTTTTTAACCTTCCTTCTAATCTTTGTATTTGCCCTTGTCTTGCTGTCCCCTGCTCTCCATGTATTTAGTGTATGTCTATTTCCTTCCCACCAGTTTGTATTTGGGCACGTTTTGGGTCAGGTGGGACTGACTGGGTGTGCGGCTCCAGTCAAGATCTATCACAGGCTCGATGGGCCGAATGGTCTTCTGTGCTGTACCACTCCATCACCTGTCGCAGGCTCGTCACCCTCTGGAACAAACACGTGTAACAGAGAGACCTTTAAAAGAGGAACTGGCTAAGGTCCTGAGAGGACATTGTGAGTTACATGGAGTTAGTGGCCAGGTTAGATTATGATGTGTCCTCCTGGAGCCTCAGGGTGTTGACAGAGCAGCTGCCCAGAGGATTTTCCTGAATTGGCGAGAGTCCTTTCCATTCTAAGAGATTACATTCATGTGTAAGGAGGGATGGGAGAGCGTGAGGTTCTACTGTCTACTGGATGGGGCGAGCTCGATGGATCTGATAGTCTTTATGTACGTTTGTGCAGCTGACTGGGGATTCAGTTCAGGTCGTACCTGGTAAGTGGCTCAGAGAGTTCACCCAATCAGCAGCTCTGTCTAAGGGCAACAGACTGGCATCGTGGTCATATTACTGGACTAGTAATCCAGAGACACAAGTTCAAATCCCACCAAGACAGCTGGGGAATTGAAATTCAGTTAATCAAATCAGAATTCGGAATTAAAACTGAAGATGAAGAGAACTCTTCACTTTTCTGGTCCTTATTCTAGCCCGCGCACAAATCAGAAAAAAACACAAAAAGTTTGTCCAATTTGAATCCACGTTTATTTCCAGATTTCACATTGAAGTCGTTGAATTAACGTGACTTGATAGAGAATTGACGGATGGATAGGTTCCTGTCTGCTCCGTCCAGCATGTCCCACACAACTGCGATTCCTTCTCATCACAACACAGATTGACTCCCCACCCCACCCTCGACCATGTGATCTCCTGAGAGAGGCGAAAAACCAGACATAGAAACCCAGGCCAATTTGGGAAAAAGATCTGGGAAATTCCTCTCCGACCCCCTTAGGCGATCGAAATGAGTCCAGGAGATCACTCTAGCCCTCTTCAGCCACTGCTTTCCAAGACAATAGCTTTCCCAGGCACCATCTGAACACACTGCCTCAGAGTTTAGTCTCCAACCATCTGCACTCTAGCTCTGTACTAGCATGTCCAGGGTTCCCACTTCCCTGCGAACTGTGACATCTTTGAATTTGTTGGGAACTGATGCCATTCCTATAGTCTGTGCTGGGCTCTCAGTGGATTGGAACTGAGTTACATAGCCAGCAATGTTTGGATGGAACATCAGCTCCGAAATATTGACGGCCAAATGGGGGGGAATGTGGATCTAATTATCGGGATGCATCGGCACAATTTCCCTGGGGAAAACTTGGTAAAGCGTGACCTCCCTTTTAAGCCATTTTTTCAATGCCTTATCCGTGGAGGGCACGCCCACATGCTTTTCCCCTCCCTCCGTCCCTCCCCGGCTCCCGTGCTGCGTTCAATTTTAGCACACCCCAGAACTCAGCTTGTTGACACCCAAAGACAACCCAGAACAAGGAAACTACATACCAAACACCCCCTCCAATTCCCAAGGGGCACCCAGGTGGGTGGAAAAAGCCTCGTCAATCGGAAAATGAAGAGAACCTTACAAGGGAGCAGCTTGCAAAGGATCAGCTTCCAAGGGCGCTGATCATCATTCAGACATTCTAGACGCACTGCTGCCAACGAACCAAGTAGTGCTGAGGGCGAGGAGGGTGGAGGGGCCTGTCTGTGAACAGGGGCGAAAGAGACCAAGGACAGACATGATAAAAGTGAGCATCACAACCATGAGTGTCACATTGCTGCTATACCCTAATCTGATGGGGATTCCATCTGAACAGCCAGACCGTCAATCAGAAGCTGGAAAGACCCAAATCTCCTTCAGCTTACTGTTTGGTTCTGGCGCTGGCTCCCACGAATAACACACACTTTCATCAACTTGTCCTGGGAGCCGGAGTCTGTTCCCATGCAGGTTCAACCCTTCTCACCCTGAGCACCAGTTGGACAGTGTCCAGCCGTGTGTGGAGGACGCTGGAATGAAAACTGATGTTTCCCTTACTAAAGGTAGGGTCGTCTTTAATCTCCAAATAACTTGGCTTTCTCCGTGGGCTCCTGAAATCAGACCGGCAGTATTCAACACCAGGATGTAGAAGGAGGACGGTTTGTGAGGTCAATGAAGGGTTAACCAGAACCACCATCTGCTGTAAATTTCCCGAGCATCCTGGAGATCAGGCTACCCTGAGCAACAGAATCTCGAAACCAAAGAACCACAGACAGTCCAGCCTCCACCATGACTGCTTGAGGTCCCCCAGCAGATTGGGGATTGTCCGGTGATACGAGCAAGTCGATCGATCTGGTAAACCCCCCCCCACCCACCGCCAAGTCCTGAAGATATTCTGGACCACCTCAGTGTGGATCATCCACTCGGAAGGTGAACTACACAGCAGCTGAGTGTGTTGACTGTTGTGTTGTTCACCCCGGCCAAATGTGGCAGCAAAAGTGTCACCCCGTCCTACAAGCACCAATGGGAAGCAACGTATCTCCTTGACAGAGGGACCCAGGGGGGAGTCCCACCCTGTTGACATACCGGACGACTGTCATATTGTCTGTCTGCAGACACACTGACTTACCCCGCCGTCCCGAGTCTGAAAGTGCACACTGTCCTAATATACCGTTCACACCCTGACCGAGCCTGTTGAAATGCCAAGTGAGCTCAAGCACGCCCACTGGCCTGGAAGCCCATTCATCCTGAATGTGACCTCCCCCAACATCACCCATTTGTCAAAGCATTAGCTGAAGAACCTGGAGAAAACAGTGTTCCCCAAGAGCATCAGCTCGAGTTCAGATGCTGTGACAAAGGCGAGCTGTGGAAACATTACTGGCAGTGGGGATAGTTATCCAGAAGTTTCACCTGGAGAAATCTCCCCAACAGTTCTCTTCTGGAGAACTATCCCTGACTCTCAGTCCCAATACTAAAAGACCATGGTGTCACCTGCCAGAATGGCCACTGGTAGATGGTTCCTCTGAGCATCAAAGCAAACCACATTGTGAGAAACATGGAGGCTCAAGCTGCCAATTCAGAGGATACTCACTACTTCTGGTCTCTTTAACCCAAGAGTGATCCCCCCCTTCCAACTGGCAAAGGCAGGATCACTGCTTGGGGGGGTGCAGCCGGACAGGGTATCAAAGATGAAGTGTTGCGAGCTGCCTGAATTCCAGGTCCGAATCTGCAATGCAGGGAGCTAGCATGGTACAAAGGACATTCCGTTCCGGATACAGCCTGGGAAAGGCTGTTGGAGGTGAGTGGATTGGTGACTGTGAGTGTATTGGTGGGTTGATGGAAGGGGCCTACAGACTAAGTTCTAGAGTGAGCAGTGTCCACATCTTAAATGCCAATTGGGGAATGCCTGAAGGTTCTGCCGCAGCAGCTCCTCCACTTGCTCACCAAAGGCGGCCTCGGCACCAAGGGGCATCTGCAGTACCTGAAGAAAGCCCAAGGTGCTTGGCCATACTAATCGGTGATGCAAGATCCACTGGGCGATAGACTCTGCTCCTACAATGAGGGCATCCACACAGCCAGCTGCTGCAGTCGATGTTCTGTGTAGGTGGTCCGCACACCGTATCCACTCACCTGCCGGTGAGGCCGCCTCCCCAGTGGATATGGTGGTAGGGAATTGGGGGAGATGTGCCAAACCCTGCAGGAAGCTGCGCCAGATCCCACTTGTGGGTGGAACCAGGCGATAACTTTCCTTCTGATACCTTCACGACTACAGTTGACCAGATACCAGTAAACTGCAAGGTGTGAAGCAGGGTGCTGGAGGTCCTATGGATACTGTCTAACCTGGCCTTAACCGGAGGACACTTATCAAGGGAAAAACAATCCAGCAAAGGTCGATGCTTGTGGCTTTTTGCAAAACCCCAAGCATGGACTCAAACCCCCAAGTGAAAGGACTTCCGGAAGCCACAGTTTCAGACTCAAGGTCACCCTCGTGTTAAATACATGAAAGCCTAAACGACTGGAGGTCGTGGTCCGACTCAGGCTCCCAACTGGGCTTCCGAGGCAGGATGCCTCCAGGAAGCTTCCAAGGGCTCAACCGACAGGGAAGGTTGATAATAGTAAATCTCGGGGAACAGAGTCGAGGGCGGCTGGATTGGCTACGAGCTCATGAACACGAGGGCCGATGGAGATAAACCCTCGACACATGTTCCCCTGCCACTCGGGGGAGGTGCCAGTGAGGCACAGATACCCTCCCTGCGTGAGAGAGCCCTTGGAACCTAGATACCCCTTAAGAATTGCAGGGAGTGGCTGAAGGTGAGTCCACAGAGGTGAGGAGGCAGACACAGATCGATAAAAAGTGAACAGAGACCTGCGACTGCTCTCACCAAAGTGGCAATCACCCCCAGCCTAGGTGACCCTGAGTGGGGTCGAGTCCCCCAAGGGTGGTGACCCCAGATAAGCTGCCGCCAACTGGAGACCAATGTCCCAGGGCTGGGTTGGTGTCACCAGAGGATGGCTCTGGTGAAGGACCACCAACACTAGCTGGTGGGGCTTGGGGGAACCAGCCTTATACTGGCACCAGTCGGCACGGACTCCTCAGAGCTGGCTGGCGCCAGGGGAGGACTCTTCCTCAAATTCTGGGAGGTCTCAGTACAAGTTGGTACCGGGGCCTCACCCGATTGTGCGGAGGGGATGGCAGCAACTGGCAGGCGAGTGGCCTGAACCAGCCGGTCCCACTCGACACAATCGAGGCAACAACCAGAGCGTTCCCCCTTGAGACCTTCAACTTCAGTCCCAAGGTGGAGCTCCAGCCGATATTGGTCAGAGCTGACTGTACGGACTGGGTCCTAGCCAGTGCCAGTGCAGTTAGTCCTGAGCAATATCAAACTGAGCCTGGAGTTGGAGCAGGGTTACTGCTTGATGCCGATGCGGGGACATGAGGGCCGGACGTGAAGGTCCAGCCTGGGGGCTAAGATGGGGAAGAGGGTGTGGGGCAAATTTCCCAATTTAGGCGGCACAGTGGCGCAGTGGCTAGCACCGCAGCCTCACAGCTCCAGCGACCCGGGTTCACTTCTGGGTACTGCCTGTGTGGAGTTTGCAAGTTCTCCCTGTGTCTGCGTGGGTTTCCTCCGGGTGCTCCGGTTTCCTCCCACAAGCCAAAAGACTTGCAGGTTGGTAGGTAAATTGGCCATTATAAATTGCCCCTAGTATAGGTAGGTAGTAGGGAAATATAGGGACAGGTGGGGATGTGGTAGGAATAGGGATTAGTGTAGGATTAGTATAAATGGGTGGTTGATGGTCGGCACAGACTCGGTGGGCCGAAGGGCCTGTTTCAGTGCTGGATCTTTAAACATAAACATAAACAACAATAAAAATAGATGTCGAAGTAAATCTAGGAGGAGCTGATGGGGATGATAGACCTGGTGGGGATGGGAAATAAACCAGAAGGGAGAGAGAGTCGGTTTCACACCATCTCCAGCCATCGGAGGAGTGTCTAGATGGACCAGTGGCTGGGTTGTTGTTGGCCGTCAAATTAAACCAACAAATGAACAGATGTGGAGTTGGCACTGAGAAATGGATGGGACACAGAGGGATGGGGTGAGGAGAATTTCAGGGACACGGCTCCCTCCTTTGTAGTATTTTGAGTTGGTTTGGGGCAGGATGTGCTGCTTGTTGTGTGTCGTGATGCACTTGTTCCTTGTGCTTTTGTTACTCATCCTTTAGTCTGTGGGTAATTTGATGGAAATTTCCTCTTGCTCATCCTGACACCAACCATGTATGTCTGGAAGAAGAAGCAAAAAACAGATCAGAATCACTGGATTGTAACGAGACATCTCTAGGCATTTTCTAATTCCACTGCTAGTTAAACCATTTAACCTGGAAATGCTGAATGCAGATTCAGAGTGCACCATTACTTATGGACGTGTCTCTTTTCTGGTGATGTTCCTGGCCACAGATTCTGATGTTAGCTGAGTATTAAAGATTCTGGAGTCAATCAGTTGATTCCTTCTCCAGAATCACAGTGAAGCTCCAGAATGGCTGCAATGCCATCAGGTGATCCAGGGTCACTGGCACCAGGAGCTTGTCTGACACAATGAGAGGCTTTTAGAGGGCAGTACCTGAGGCATCTGACCTGGGAGGAGGGCCTTGGCATGGAGCGAGGGATTGATGAGGTCAGAGGACAGCAGAAATGCTTGGGACAAGTGTTTCTAACCGATTCCTTCAGTATCATTGACTGAGGCCCAGACTGAGCTCCAGATTTTTTACAGTTTTAAATAAGATCTAAACTTTTTCGGAACGGAACTCGAGCAATATTTCCATGATCTGTTTAACACACCCACTCCCTTCCCTCACCCCCTGGAAGACATGACTACCTACAGACCATGTTACCTACAGCTCCAAAGAATGGAAGGGATTGATAACGTACCTATTTGCTCCAATAGCTAGCTCTGTCAGTCGCACCATCTTGTGAAGGTTTTCTTCCTCCCTCCCTCTCTCAGCTCGCTGTCTTCTCCATCACAAAACTGCTCAGATCTTCTCCCCGACCACATTCACTCCGAGACAGATCAGCCAGTTAGTTGCAGTCAGTGCAGCTCCCTTTCCTTCACTAAAACTGCTCGTACTGCCTCCTGCCTCAAATTAACTCAGTTTACAAACCGATTGCGATGTCTGATCTCACTGTGATGGACAGTGTGAGGGTCAGACTTGCTCTGTGATGTCACGGTTTGACCCGTCCAGTTAAACAAGTCTCACCTTGATCAAACTGAGTGTTACAAAACCCTGTGAGTTTCCTTGGATTGCAATAACTTGATATTTCAGAATGCACTAACATTTTCCCAGTCTCTGTAATCCACTGATTTTGACCTGTCTCTGGGATCCGTTAGTTTTCCAATGCCGGTTAAGTTTGGGGTGTGTTCAAAGCTGACAACTTCAATTTTATTCTTTGGAACTGCAGTCCGAGTTGCTCATGAATCATTTTTTTGTTTGTGAAATATTTCATTAGAGAATGGGAATTATCATGGGAAACACAGTGGTTAGCACCGCAGCCTCACAGCTCCAGCCACCCGGGTTCAATTCTGGGTACTGCCTGTGTGGAGTTTGCAAGTTCTCCCTGTGTCTGCGTGGGTTTCCTCCAGGTGCTCCGGTTTCCTCCCCCATGCCAAAGACTTGCAGGTTGATAGGTGAATTGGCCATTGTAAATTGCCCCTAGTATAGGTAGGGGAATATAGGGACAGGTGGGGATGTGGTAGGGATGTAGGATTAATATAAATGGGTGGTTGATGGTCGGCACTAGTTCGGTGGGCCGAAGGGCCTGTTTCAGTGCTGTATCTCTAAACTAAACTAAACTAAACTCTTTGATAAGCCAGATTGCCGATGCTTAACACATTCATATGATGCTGTTGCCAAAATATAAACCATGTTGAAATTCTTTTGCCTATTATATGCCCATTCTGAAGGTTTGTTCATAGCTTCTTGCACCGTGTCGCAGTCTTGCACGATGTTGACACCCCTCCCTCCCTCCCTGTTTGGTGTAAACTGCATTCATATACGTTATGAACAGCACTGATTCTTGTGGAACATTACTTCCCACCTTCTGCCGTTCCAAATTACAACCCTTTACCCCGACAGTCTGTCTTGCAAATGGCTAACTAATTATTCTGCTACTTGTCCCCTGACTCCTCATTCTCTGACCTGATTCATGAGTCTATTATGTGGTATCATATCCCAGATCTTTGAAAACCCACAGAATCACAGAATTGTTACAGTGCAGAAGGAGGTCACACAGCCCATCGTGTCTGCACGGTCTCTCCGAAAGAGCAATTCGCTCAGTTCCATTCCCCCGCCTTCTCCCGGTAACCCTGCACATTCTTCCTTTTCATATAACTGTCTGATTCCGTTTTGTATGCGTCAGTTGAACCTGTCTCGACCACGTTCCCAGGCAGTGCGTTCCAGACCTGAACCACTCACTGTACTCTCTCCAATGCCCTCACATATACCCTAAAGTGCGGTGCCCAGAACTGGACGCAGCACTCCAGCTGAGGACTAACTAGTGTCTTATACAAGTTCAACATAACCTCCTTGCTCTTGTACTCTCTGCCCCTATTAATAAAGCCCAGGATACTGTATGCTTTATTAATCGCACTCTCAACCTGTCCCGCTACCTTCAATGACTTATGCGCATATGCATGCAGGTCCCTCTGCTCCTGCAGCCTCTTTAGAATTGTACCCTTTGTTTTATGTTGTCTCTCCATGTCTTTCCTCCCAAAATTAATCACTTCACATTTCTCTGCATTGAACTTCATCTTCCCATTCCACCAACCTGCCCATGTCCTTTTGAAGTTCTACACTATCCTCCTCACAGTTCACAATGCTTCCAAGTTTCGTATCATCTGCAGACTTTGAAATTGTGCCCTGTACACCAGGGTCTCGGTCATTAATATATATCAGGAAAAGCAAGGCTCCCAACATTGACCCCTGGGAAACTCCGTCACAAACCTTCCTCCAGCCTAAAATCATCCATCAACCACAACTCTCTGTTTTCTGTCACTCAGCCGATTTCGTATCCATGTTGCTACCGTCCCTTTTATTCAATGAACTACAAGTTTGCTCACAAGTCTGTTGTGTGGCACTGTATCAAACGCCTTTTGTAATCCATTCCTGGATTCCTGTACTGACTGCCTGCCCCTTCTAGCGGTCACCCATCTATCTGCCTGCACCTTGGGTGTAACCACTTCTCTAAAACTCCTGTCTATGATGCTCTCTGCCACCTGCATGCTCCTAAGTGCATCCAGTTGCCGCTTCAACCGATCCATGCGGTCTGTGAGGAGCTGCAACTGGGTACACTTCCTGCAGATGTAGTCGGCCGGAACGCTGGAAGGTTGTGGAGCACAAGGTAAACCCAACACGTGGTGGGGCTCTGCTACCGTGGGAACCAGGGTGTTTTTTTTTACAGGGGCTCAATGCACAGACCACATTTCCCATTGGGTCAATTAAACTTTTAAAAAACAGCCCAATTGTTTCAGGATAAGGAGACTTTTCCCACCAATCACATTCAACAGGCAGCTCACTCACCTTTATTCAACAGATTCTGCAATGAATCATCCATTTTCCCCTGATGAAGCTGCAGTGAACAGCGAAACGTCATTAGCAACAAAGGTATTCTTCAAAGTAACTGACACACATACACTCCTGCACACTAAAAGCCATCATCCCAGGCACACCTTTAGGGGACTGGTGAAGTCACAACTCATGCGGTTCCACCGCATATCCACAAAACTGGACGATTTCAACAAAGCGGTCACCACCCTTTTCACCGCACTGAGACGGAGGGGGTACACAAAGAGATTCCTCAGACATATCAAGTCCAATTTCCTGAGAGAGATGGAGAACCCACAGCCACGGGATAGGCCAACTACAAGACTACCACTTGTTACAACATACTGCGCAACAACTCAAGAGATAAATAGGGTAGTGAGAAACCATTTTGAAAAGTTAAAAGGGGATGTTAACTCACTGAGCCAATATAGCATAACATCAGCTTTCAAAAGAGGCAAAAACCTAAAAGACCTATTGGTCACGAGCAGCGGAAAGGCACAAGCCGTACCAAATTGCGGTGACAGACTATGTGGAACATGTAAGCACCTAAAGGTCTTAAAAATCTTACAAAACGAGAAGACAGGAAAAACCGCTTTAATAAAGCAAACAATTATATGCGAGCAACAAAATGTAGTCTATGCAATTCGATGTAAACTCTTTTTTTTTTAGTTTAAGAGGACTTGTCTTATACAAATGTCAGAATTTGGAGCAAGAGTAGGCCACTCGGCCCCTCGATAGTCAAGCCCAATGCTGTCCTCGCCTGTCCTTCACTCCTCCCTCTTTGCAGCTGTACAATGCTGCCCCAGACCACGTTAGCTATCCCATACAGACCCAGTGGTTTTTCAGGCTTTGCATGGTTCAGTGTCACAGCGTCTTTACCGAGTGCATGAGCTAGAAAACCCTGGAAATCTGTTTCTTCCATGGCTCCGCCTTTGCTGTGCTGTTTTTTTTGGGTGCATTTCCCGTACTGGTCTCCATTTTCACCTGGATCAGGGATCAGGCGGAACTGAAGCTGGTGATTCAGTCTGCAGCTAGGAAGACCCAGGGTGAAGTGAGTTTCTGCTGATGCTGAAATGAGGTCATGCTGGACAGTGTATAATTTGTGTAGCAAAAAGCAGTTTTGAAATATTTTTACAGATCAGAGTTGGGGTAATGCTTATTTTTTGCTGTGTCTGTGGACATGTTAATTTGCAGAATAAAAACCATTGAGAACAGAGTGAAAGCCCATGGGTGTGTGAACTGTTGTCTTCAATGGACATGATGTTTGCAGACAAGACTTGAGAAAGGACTGATGTGGATTTTTTCCCCCCTCTGAACTGAATTTTCAAAAGTACTCGTTGCTGCTTCTCTTCTCTCACATGGTTGACCTGCAGCTTCCTGTCCCTCCATTCAATCTCACAACTGAACCGGCTGAACAAGGTTCTGGTACACGGGCAGTTTTCGCTGCACAGGAGAATGAAGTTGCCCTAATATCTCCTTTTGTGGCTTTATATCCTGTGAAGCACCTTGAGATGCTGTACTATGTAATATAAGTATAAGTTATTGGCATATTATCCTGTCCATCGTTAAATGGCTCAATTCCCATCGAGACTTCCAGTTGTTTTATTTATGTGTCTGTAAAATGTTTTACTCTTTTGTTTTATATTCCTTGACAATTTAATTTCACATTTCCTTTGCCCTCATTGTTTTTTTTTTAACCTTCCTTCTAATCTTTGTATTTGCCCTTGTCTTGCTGTCCCCTGCTCTCCATGTATTTAGTGTATGTCTCTTTCCTTCCCACCAGTTTGTATTTGGGCACGTTTTGGGTCAGGTGGGACTGACTGGGTGTGCGGCTCCAGTCAAGATCTATCACAGGCTCGATGGGCCGAATGGTCTTCTGTGCTGTACCACTCCATCACCTGTCACAGGCTCGTCACCCTCTGGAACAAACACGTGTAACAGAGAGACCTTTAAAAGAGGAACTGGCTAAGGTCCTGAGAGGACATTGTGAGTTACATGGAGTTAGTGGCCAGGTTAGATTATGATGTGTCCTCCTGGAGCCTCAGGGTGTTGACAGAGCAGCTGCCCAGAGGATTTTCCTGAATTGGCGAGAGTCCTTTCCATTCCAAGAGATTACATTAATATGTAAGGAGGGATGGGAGAGCGTGAGGTTCTACTGTCGACTGGATGGGGCGAGCTCGATGGATCTGATAGTCTTTATGTACGTTTGTGCAGCTGACTGGGGATTCAGTTCAGGTCGTACCTGGTAAGTGGCTCAGAGAGTTCACCCAATCAGCAGCTCTGTCTAAGGGCAACAGACTGGCATCGTGGTCATATTACTGGACTAGTAATCCAGAGACACAAGTTCAAATCCCACCAAGACAGCTGGGGAATTGAAATTCAGTTAATCAAATCAGAATTCGGAATTAAAACTGAAGATGAAGAGAACTCTTCACTTTTCTGGTCCTTATTCTAGCCCGCGCACAAATCAGAAAAAAACACAAAAAGTTTGTCCAATTTGAATCCACGTTTATTTCCAGATTTCACATTGAAGTCGTTGAATTAACGTGACTTGATAGAGAATTGACGGATGGATAGGTTCCTGTCTGCTCCGTCCAGCACGTCCCACACAACTGCGATTCCTTCTCATCACAACACAGATTGACCCCCCACCCCACCCTCGACCATGTGATCTCCTGAGAGAGGCGAAAAACCAGACATAAAAACCCAGGCCAATTTGGGAAAAAGATCTGGGAAATTCCTCTCCGACCCCCTTAGGCGATCGAAATGAGTCCAGGAGATCACTCTAGCCCTCTTCAGCCACTGCTTTCCAAGACAATAGCTTTCCCAGGCACCATCTGAACACACTGCCTCAGAGTTTAGTCTCCAACCATCTGCACTCTAGCTCTGTACTAGCATGTCCAGGGTTCCCACTTCCCTGCGAACTGTGACATCTTTGAATTTGTTGGGAACTGATGCCATTCCTATAGTCTGTGCTGGGCTCTCAGTGGATTGGAACTGAGTTACATAGCCAGCAATGTTTGGATGGAACATCAGCTCCGAAATATTGACGGCCAAATGGGGGGGAATGTGGATCTAATTATCGGGATGCATCGGCACAATTTCCCTGGGGAAAACTTGGTAAGGCGTGACCTCCCTTTTAAGCCATTTTTTCAATGCCTTATCCGTGGAGGGCACGCCCACATGCTTTTCCCCTCCCTCCGTCCCTCCCCGGCTCCCGTGCTGCGTTCAATTTTAGCACACCCCAGAACTCAGCTTGTTGACACCCAAAGACAACCCAGAACAAGGAAACTACATACCAAACACCCCCTCCAATTCCCAAGGGGCACCCAGGTGGGTGGAAAAAGCCTCGTCAATCGGAAAATGAAGAGAACCTTACAAGGGAGCAGCTTGCAAAGGATCAGCTTCCAAGGGCGCTGATCATCATTCAGACATTCTAGACGCACTGCTGCCGACGAACCAAGTAGTGCTGAGGGCGAGGAGGGTGGAGGGGCCTGTCTGTGAACAGGGGCGAAAGAGACCAAGGACAGACATGATAAAAGTGAGCATCACAACCATGAGTGTCACATTGCTGCTATACCCTAATCTGATGGGCATTCCATCTGAACAGCCAGACCGTCAATCAGAAGCTGGAAAGACCCAAATCTCCTTCAGCTTACTGTTTGGTTCTGGCGCTGGCTCCCACGAATAACACTCACTTTCATCAACTTGTCCTGGGAGCCGGAGTCTGTTCCCATGCAGGTTCAACCCTTCTCACCCTGAGCACCAGTTGGACAGTGTCCAGCCGTGTGTGGAGGACGCTGGAATGAAAACTGATGTTTCCCTTACTAAAAGTAGGGTCGTCTTTAATCTCCAAATAACTTGGCTTTCTCCGTGGGCTCCTGAAATCAGACCGGCAGTATTCAACACCAGGATGTAGAAGGAGGACGGTTTGTGAGGTCAATGAAGGGTTAACCAGAACCACCATCTGCTGTAAATTTCCCGAGCATCCTGGAGATCAGGCTACCCTGAGCAACAGAATCTCGAAACCAAAGAACCACAGACAGTCCAGCCTCCACCATGACTGCTTGAGGTCCCCCAGCAGATTGGGGATTGTCCGGTGATACGAGCAAGTCGATCGATCTGGTAAACCACCCCCCCCCCCCGCCAAGTCCTGAAGATATTCTGGACCACCTCAGTGTGGATCATGCACTCGGAAGGTGAACTACACAGCAGCTGAGTGTGTTGACTGTTGTGTTGTTCACCCCGGCCAAATGTGGCAGCAAAAGTGTCACCCCGTCCTACAAGCACCAATGGGAAGCAACGTATCTCCTTGACAGAGGGACCCAGGGGGGAGTCCCACCCTGTTGACATACCGGACGACTGTCATATTGTCTGTCTGCAGACACACTGACTTACCCCGCCGTCCCGAGTCTGAAAGTGCACACTGTCCTAATATACCGTTCACACCCTGACCGAGCCTGTTGAAATGCCAAGTGAGCTCAAGCACGCCCACTGGCCTGGAAGCCCATTCATCCTGAATGTGACCTCCCCCAACATCACCCATTTGTCAAAGCATTAGCTGAAGAACCTGGAGAAAACAGTGTTCCCCAAGAGCATCAGCTCGAGTTCAGATGCTGTGACAAAGGCGAGCTGTGGAAACATTACTGGCAGTGGGGATAGTTATCCAGAAGTTTCACCTGGAGAAATCTCCCCAACAGTTCTCTTCTGGAGAACTATCCCTGACTCTCAGTCCCAATACTAAAAGACCATGGTGTCACCTGCCAGAATGGCCACTGGTAGATGGTTCCTCTGAGCATCAAAGCAAACCACATTGTGAGAAACATGGAGGCTCAAGCTGCCAATTCAGAGGATACTCACTACTTCTGGTCTCTTTAACCCAAGAGTGATCCCCCCCTTCCAACTGGCAAAGGCAGGATCACTGCTTGGGGGGGTGCAGCCGGACAGGGTATCAAAGATGAAGTGTTGCGAGCTGCCTGAATTCCAGGTCCGAATCTGCAATGCAGGGAGCTAGCATGGTACAAAGGACATTCCGTTCCGGATACAGCCTGGGAAAGGCTGTTGGAGGTGAGTGGATTGGTGACTGTGAGTGTATTGGTGGGTTGATGGAAGGGGCCTACAGACTAAGTTCTAGAGTGAGCAGTGTCCACATCTTAAATGCCAATTGGGGAATGCCTGAAGGTTCTGCCGCAGCAGCTCCTCCACTTGCTCACCAAAGGCGGCCTCGGCACCAAGGGGCATCTGCAGTACCTGAAGAAAGCCCAAGGTGCTTGGCCATACTAATCGGTGATGCAAGATCCACTGGGCGATAGACTCTGCTCCTACAATGAGGGCATCCACACAGCCAGCTGCTGCAGTCGATGTTCTGTGTAGGTGGTCCGCACTCCGTATCCACTCACCTGCCGGTGAGGCCGCCTCCCCAGTGGATATGGTGGTAGGGAATTGGGGGAGATGTGCCAAACCCTGCAGGAAGCTGCGCCAGATCCCACTTGTGGGTGGAACCAGGCGATAACTTTCCTTCTGATACCTTCACGACTACAGTTGACCAGATACCAGTAAGCTGCAAGGTGTGAAGCAGGGTGCTGGAGGTCCTATGGATACTGTCTAACCTGGCCTTAACCGGAGGACGCTTGTCAAGGGAAAAACAATCCAGCAAAGGTCGATGCTTGTGGCTTTTTGCAAAACCCCAAGCATGGACTCAAACCCCCAAGTGAAAGGACTTCCGGAAGCCACAGTTTCAGACTCAAGGTCACCCTCGTGTTAAATACATGAAAGCCTAAACGACTGGAGGTCGTGGTCTGACTCAGGCTCCCAACTGGGCTTCCGAGGCAGGATGCCTCCAGGAAGCTTCCAAGGGCTCAACCGACAGGGAAGGTTGATAATAGTAAATCTCGGGGAACAGAGTCGAGGGCGGCTGGATTAGCTACGAGCTCATGAACACGAGGGCCGATGGAGATAAACCCTCGACACATGTTCCCCTGCCACTCGGGGGAGGTGCCAGTGAGGCACAGGTACCCTCCCTGCGTGAGAGAGCCCTTGGAACCTAGATACCCCTTAAGAATTGCAGGGAGTGGCTGAAGGTGAGTCCACAGAGGTGAGGAGGCAGACACAGATCGATAAAAAGTGAACAGAGACCTGCGACTGCTCTCACCAAAGTGGCAATCACCCCCAACCTAGGTGACCCTGAGTGGGGTCGAGTCCCCCAAGGGTGGTGACCCCAGATAAGCTGCCGCCAACTGGAGACCAATGTCCCAGGGCTGGGTTGGTGTCACCAGAGGATGGCTCTGGTGAAGGACCACCAACACTAGCTGGTGGGGCTTGGGGGAACCAGCCTTATACTGGCACCAGTCGGCACGGACTCCTCAGAGCTGGCTGGCGCCAGGGGAGGACTCTTCCTCAAATTCTGGGAGGTCTCGGTCCAAGTTGGTACCGGGGCCTCACCCGATTGTGCGGAGGGGATGGCAGCAACTGGCAGGCGAGTGGCCTGAACCAGCCGGTCCCACTCGACACAATCGAGGCAACAACCAGAGCGTTCCCCCTCGAGACCTTCGACTTCAGTCCCAAGGTGGAGCTCCAGCCGATATTGGTCAGAGCTGACTGTACGGACTGGGTCCTAGCCAGTGCCAGTGCAGTTAGTCCTGAGCAATATCAAACTGAGCCTGGAGTTGGAGCAGGGTTACTGCTTGATGCCGATGCGGGGACATGAGGGCCGGACGTGAAGGTCCAGCCTGGGGGCTAAGATGGGGAAGAGGGTGTGGGGCAAATTTCCCAATTTAGGCGGCACAGTGGCTAGCACCGCAGCCTCACAGCTCCAGCGACCCGGGTTCACTTCTGGGTACTGCCTGTGTGGAGTTTGCAAGTTCTCCCTGTGTCTGCGTGGGTTTCCTCCGGGTGCTCCGGTTTCCTCCCACAAGCCAAAAGACTTGCAGGTTGGTAGGTAAATTGGCCATTATAAATTGCCCCTAGTATAGGTAGGTAGTAGGGAAATATAGGGACAGGTGGGGATGTGGTAGGAATAGGGATTAGTGTAGGATTAGTATAAATTGGTGGTTGATGGTCGGCACAGACTCGGTGGGCCGAAGGGCCTGTTTCAGTGCTGGATCTTTAAACATAAACATAAACATAAACAACAATAAAAATAGATGTCGAAGTAAATCTAGGAGGAGCTGATGGGGATGATAGACCTGGTGGGGATGGGAAATAAACCAGAAGGGAGAGAGAGTCGGTTTCACACCATCTCCAGCCATCGGAGGAGTGTCTAGATGGACCAGTGGCTGGGTTGTTGTTGGCCGTCAAATTAAACCAACAAATGAACAGATGTGGAGTTGGCACTGAGAAATGGATGGGACACAGAGGGATGGGGTGAGGAGAATTTCAGGGACACGGCTCCCTCCTTTGTAGTATTTTGAGTTGGTTTGGGGCAGGATGTGCTGCTTGTTGTGTGTCGTGATGCACTTGTTCCTTGTGCTTTTGTTACTCATCCTTTAGTCTGTGGGTAATTTGATGGAAATTTCCTCTTGCTCATCCTGACACCAACCATGTATGTCTGGAAGAAGAAGCAAAAAACAGATCAGAATCACTGGATTGTAACGAGACATCTCTAGGCATTTTCTAATTCCACTGCTAGTTAAACCATTTAACCTGGAAATGCTGAATGCAGATTCAGAGTGCACCATTACTTATGGACGTGTCTCTTTTCTGGTGATGTTCCTGGCCACAGATTCTGATGTTAGCTGAGTATTAAAGATTCTGGAGTCAATCAGTTGATTCCTTCTCCAGAATCACAGTGAAGCTCCAGAATGGCTGCAATGCCATCAGGTGATCCAGGGTCACTGGCACCAGGAGCTTGTCTGACACAATGAGAGGCTTTTAGAGGGCAGTACCTGAGGCATCTGACCTGGGAGGAGGGCCTTGGCATGGAGCGAGGGATTGATGAGGTCAGAGGACAGCAGAAATGCTTGGGACAAGTGTTTCTAACCGATTCCTTCAGTATCATTGACTGAGGCCCAGACTGAGCTCCAGATTTTTTACAGTTTTAAATAAGATCTAAACTTTTTCGGAACGGAACTCGAGCAATATTTCCATGATCTGTTTAACACACCCACTCCCTTCCCTCACCCCCTGGAAGACATGACTACCTACAGACCATGTTACCTACAGCTCCAAAGAATGGAAGGGATTGATAACGTACCTATTTGCTCCAATAGCTAGCTCTGTCAGTCGCACCATCTTGTGAAGGTTTTCTTCCTCCCTCCCTCTCTCAGCTCGCTGTCTTCTCCATCACATAACTGCTCAGATCTTCTCCCCGACTACATTCACTCCGAGACAGATCAGCCAGTTAGTTGCAGTCAGTGCAGCTCCCTTTCCTTCACTCAAACTGCTCGTACAGCCTCCTGCCTCAAATTAACTCAGTTTACAAACCGATTGCGATGTCTGATCTCACTGTGATGGACAGTGTGAGGGTCAGACTTGCTCTGTGATGTCACGGTTTGACCCGTCCAGTTAAACAAGTCTCACCTTGATCAAACTGAGTGTTACAAAACCCTGTGAGTTTCCTTGGATTACAATAACTTGATATTTCAGAATGCACTAACACTTTCCCAGTCTCTGTAATCCACTGATTTTGACCTGTCTCTGGGATCCGTTAGTTTTCCAATGCCAGTTAAGTTTGGGGTGTGTTCAAAGCTGACAACTTCAATTTTATTCTTTGGAACTGCAGTCCGAGTTGCTCATGAATCATTTTTTTGTTTGTGAAATATTTCATTAGAGAATGGGAATTATCATGGGAAACACAGTGGTTAGCACCGCAGCCTCACAGCTCCAGCCACCCGGGTTCAATTCTGGGTACTGCCTGTGTGGAGTTTGCAAGTTCTCCCTGTGTCTGCTTGGGTTTCCTCCAGGTGCTCCGGTTTCCTCTCACATGCCAAAGACTTGCAGGTTGATAGGTGAATTGGCCATTGTAAATTGCCCCTAGTATAGGTAGGGGAATATAGGGACAGGTGGGGATGTGGTAGGGATGTAGGATTAATATAAATGGGTGGTTGATGGTCGGCACTAGTTCGGTGGGCCGAAGGGCCTGTTTCAGTGCTGTATCTCTAAACTAAACTAAACTAAACTCTTTGATAAGCCAGATTGCCGATGCTTAACACATTCATATGATGCTGTTGCCAAAATATAAACCATGTTGAAATTCTTTTGCCTATTATATGCCCATTCTGAAGGTTTGTTCATAGCTTCTTGCACCGTGTCGCAGTCTTGCACGATGTTGACACCCCTCCCTCCCTCCCTGTTTGGTGTAAACTGCATTCATATACGTTATGAACAGCACTGATTCTTGTGGAACATTACTTCCCACCTTCTGCCGTTCCAAATTACAACCCTTTACCCCGACAGTCTGTCTTGCAAATGGCTAACTAATTATTCTGCTACTTGTCCCCTGACTCCTCATTCTCTGACCTGATTCATGAGTCTATTATGTGGTATCATATCCCAGATCTTTGAAAACCCACAGAATCACAGAATTGTTACAGTGCAGAAGGAGGTCACACAGCCCATCGTGTCTGCACGGTCTCTCCGAAAGAGCAATTCGCTCAGTTCCATTCCCCCGCCTTCTCCCGGTAACCCTGCACATTCTTCCTTTTCATATAACTGTCTGATTCCGTTTTGTATGCGTCAGTTGAACCTGTCTCGACCACGTTCCCAGGCAGTGCGTTCCAGACCTGAACCACTCACTGTACTCTCTCCAATGCCCTCACATATACCCTAAAGTGCGGTGCCCAGAACTGGACGCAGCACTCCAGCTGAGGACTAACTAGTGTCTTATACAAGTTCAACATAACCTCCTTGCTCTTGTACTCTCTGCCCCTATTAATAAAGCCCAGGATACTGTATGCTTTATTAATCGCACTCTCAACCTGTCCCGCTACCTTCAATGACTTATGCGCATATGCATGCAGGTCCCTCTGCTCCTGCAGCCTCTTTAGAATTGTACCCTTTGTTTTATGTTGTCTCTCCATGTCTTTCCTCCCAAAATTAATCACTTCACATTTCTCTGCATTGAACTTCATCTTCCCATTCCACCAACCTGCCCATGTCCTTTTGAAGTTCTACACTATCCTCCTCACAGTTCACAATGCTTCCAAGTTTCGTATCATCTGCAGACTTTGAAATTGTGCCCTGTACACCAGGGTCTCGGTCATTAATATATATCAGGAAAAGCAAGGCTCCCAACATTGACCCCTGGGAAACTCCGTCACAAACCTTCCTCCAGCCTAAAATCATCCATCAACCACAACTCTCTGTTTTCTGTCACTCAGCCGATTTCGTATCCATGTTGCTACCGTCCCTTTTATTCAATGAACTACAAGTTTGCTCACAAGTCTGTTGTGTGGCACTGTATCAAACGCCTTTTGTAATCCATGTACACCACATCAACAGCATTGCCCTCATCAACCCTCTCTGTTACCTCCTCAAAAAACTTCAGCAAGTTAGTTAAACATGATTTTCCCAGTCCATGCTGACTTTCCTTAATTAACCCACATTTGTCCAAGTGACTAGTAATTATTCTTTTTAGCAATTTCCCCACCTGACTAGCCTGTAGTTGCTGGGCTTATCTTTACACCCTTTTTTGAACAATTCTCCAGTCCTCTGGCACCACCCCCAAATCGAAGGAAAAGTGAAACATTATGGCCAGTGCCTCTGCAATTTCCACCCTCACATCCCTCAGTATCCATGGATGCATCTCATCCGGTCCTGGTGTTTTATCCACTTTCAGTACAGACAGCCTATATAATATATCTTCTTTATCAATTTTAAACCCCTCCAGTGTCTGAATACCTCCTCTTTCACCATTGCCTGGGTTGCAAGGAGGGAGACAGAAAGCAGGAAACTACAGGCCAGTTAGCTTAACATCTGTCTTAGGGAAAATGTTGGAAGCTATTATTTAAGATGTAATAGCAAAAGTTGGAGGATCAAGGTTATCTTGGAGAGTTGTGGGGCTGGACGAGATTACAGAGGTCGCACTTGAACCACAAAGCTTTCATATCTGTCTCCATTCGCTAAAGTGGGCAATGGTCCCACCGCAATATGGGCAGTCAATGTGAGAGGCTCGGTACCATCAGGAAGAATTGGTCATGTCCTGTATTCTCATGAGTGTGTTTGACAAGTGCCTTCAGCTCCAAAATCAAGTAAGATATCTGACTAATCAGGTGCCATTTTCTCAGTGGTGGGAAAACTGCCGTTACATCTGGGCACATCCCCGACAACGGTCACAAATAAAATGCAGGGAACTAACAACAGAAAGGAGCCTTACTGTGCTCTTTACGGCATTCATTGAAAACAATCTCAAAATTGCTTTTTCCTTTCAAAGCCTCATCTGTTAAAGTGGAGACCAATTTAGCCACCAGATGCTGAATCCCCAACAGTCCTCAGTGTTATCCTCTTGTGACATGCTAACAGTTAGAACATACAACAGTACAGCACAGTACAGGCCCTTCGGCCCACGATGTTGTGCCGACCCTTTAACCTACTCTAAGATCAAACTACCTGCATACCCTTCATTCTACTATCATCCATGTATCATCCAGTTAGCTGGCGTTGCCTGTGGGTTTCTGCAGCTGAGGCATTTCGCACGGGTTTTGCGACCTCAGTACATTTTCGCAGAGCCACAGGGCAGCTGGGTGGAAAGGAACGGAAGAAAGTATTACAGTTACTCGCAACTGAACTCTGCAGGTTTTACCCAACCAGCCTGATCTTACATGTGCTGTGGGTGTGAGGCTACATTCTCCATCCTCGACCATGAACGATACGCAAAGCTCTGGTGTTCTGCAAAACCTGCGAGGAGCTTCACTGCTCTCTTTAGCCAGTCTGTGTGATACTAAGAAACATGATTATCCCCTCAGCACGGAATAGTTTATTCTGGAACATTAATCGATGGAAACCACCTCCCAGATAAATGATGCATTCAGTAAGGCTCCGGCATGTATCCGCAGTTTTACGACATACCTACACGATATATAGAAACTGCATAAGTGACTGTTCATCATTGTATCTCAGTCCAAACATTCTACGTAGCGGTATTTTAACACAGTTTGAATTCTGATTGTGATTTTTCCATAGAATTTGCTGCACGTAAACAGGCCATTTGGTCAGAATATGGGTATGGTAGCCTACTGCTGAAAGTAACCCAGAATGCCTGGACTAATGATTGGAAATTGTCAGTTCAAATCCCACCGTAACCACAGGGGAGTTCAAAATTCTGATAATTAAATACATTTTGAATTATCAGCGATAGTGACTATGATTGTCACAAAAAAAACCATCTGGTTCACTCATGCCCTTTCGATAAGAAAATCTACCGTTCTTACTCAGTCTGGTCTCTCTGTGACTCCAGAACCAAAGTTATGTGGTTGACTCTTCAATGTCTTCTGAATTAGCCTCACAAACCTCTCAGCTGTATTCAGGAAGTTGGCTCGCCACCAGCTTCTCGAGGGCACTTCGGGATGGGTAATAAATACTGGCCTTGCCAGTGATGCTCAATGAATGATATTTTAAAAAAACAATCCATGCCAGTATTTATGCTCCACATGAGCCTCCTCCCACCCTTCTTCATCCAATCACCCTTCTTCAGCCAATCCTGTCAGCATAGCTTTCTATTCTTTTCCACTGCTAATATGATAATGAGTTCTACATTTTCACCATTCCCCAGGTAAAGGAGTTTCTCTTGAATTCCTTATTGGATTTATTGGTTACTATCTTGTAGTGATAGCCCCAAGTCCTGGTTTCCCCCAATGAGTGGTTTGTGCATGATTTACATTAACCTGCTGTTAGTGGCAGAGGGTGGTGGGTGCCTGGAACGTATTGCCAGCGGAGGTGTTAGACGCGGGCATGATAACATCTTTTAAGATGTATCTAGACAGATACATGAATGGGCATGAAGCAAAGAGATACAGACCCTTAGAAAATAGGCGACAGGTTTAGATTTAGGATCTGGATCGGCGCAGGCTTGGAGGGCCGAAGGGCCTGTTCCTGTGCTGTAATTTTCTTTGTTTTTTGTTCTTTGTTCATGTGAAGCACAAGTTTCATCAAATCATCCAATATTTTTGCACTTTATTTTAATGTCAGCTGTGGCTCAGTTGATCGCGCTCTCACAGCTGGAGGTTGTGGTTAAGTTAAACCCCTACACAAAAAGATTCCTCAGACATATCAAGTCCAATTTCCTGAGGGAAATGGAGAACCCACAGCCACGGGATAGGCCAACTACAAGACTACCACTTGTTATAACAGACTGCGCGACAACCCAAGGCCCTAATACCCCCTACCCCTGAACCCAAAGACCTAAACCGAAGGCCCTGCCCTTAGGCCCAAAACCCTGACCCCAACACCAGCCCTAGCCCTAACCCCAATCCCCACAACACTCATGTAACCCCCGCCCCAGACCCAGCCAGGACCCTAAAATCTAACCCCAAAACCAACGACCCGACCCCAGCCCCAACCCTAGCCCAACCCCCCATAACATCAATGTAACTCTTGCCCCTAGATCCAGACCCAACCTTAAGGCTTAACTCCAAAGCCTAAAGCCCCGACCACAGCCCCAACTCCAACACTTAACCCTAAGCCTAACTCCAACACGTAATCCTAGCTGTAACTCTAACCCGCCTCCAAACCTAAACTTAACCCTAAAAGCCCCCCGTCCGTTGTGACTGTCCAAGCAGTGCCAAAAAATAAATGCCTTATAGGCAACAGAATCCAAGTTCAGCTGGTCGATACACAGACATGGCGCGTGCCATTAAACAAGACATAAGAAAATTAAATTCTGCACTTTCAAGGCCATCTGGCCTGTGCTGCCAGGGTCTCTACTGGGGAACAGTCGTGCCTAAGCTCACACCCCAATACCAAACTTGCGGGCCCTTCACCCCCAGGAATACATCCAATTCCCATTCCATTCCCAAATAATTATGTAACAAATAAACCAAAGTTTTAAATTAACACCTGAGTGTAATGGGTGTAGGGTTACAGATCTCTTAGATAGGCAGGTCAGTTTTAATTATAATTATAATTAAATCCCCCCTCTTAGATAGGCAGGTTAATATTAATTATCATTCAATCCCTCCTCACTTCTGCATTTTAAATTTAGAATATAAATGTATTGCTGTTACAAGGACCTACCACACAGTGGCGCTGGGGAGCTAAAGCAACCCATTAATGTCCCAGGACTGGGTGATTTTACTGTTTGTTTGTTGATGGACTTGGGGTGACCCAGCATGGGGTAGGGCTCTGTTACCATGGCAAACAGGTTATTTTGCAGGGCCACAAATGCACAGATCGGGCTTCCCATGGGACCATTTAAATTTAAACTTTAAAAACTTAAAAAAGCTGCAATTGTTTCAAACCCAGTGGGTCAATTAAAATTAAATTTAAAAGCAGCCTAATTGTTCCCCTTTGTTTCAGGACTAGGTTTTTTTTTGCAGAGGTTACAAAGAACAAAGAACAGTACAGCACAGCAACAGGCCATTCGGCCCTCCAAACCTGCGCCGATCTTGATGCCTGCCTAAACTAACACCTTCTGCACTTCCGGGGCCCATATCCCTCTATTCCCTTCCTATTCATGTATTTGTCAAGATGTCTCTTAAACGTCGCTATCGTATCTGCTTCCACCACCTCCCCTGGCAGCAAGTTCCAGGCACTCACCACCCTCTGTGTAAAAAACTTGTCTCGCACATCCCCTCCAAACTTTGCTCCTCGCACCTTAAACCTATGTCCCTTAGTAACTGACTCTTCCACCCTGGGAAAAAGCTTCTGACTATCCACTCTGTCCATGCCGCTCATAACTTTGTAAACCTCTATCATGTCAACCCTCCACCTTCGTCGTTCCAGTGAAAACAATCCGAGTTTTTCCAATCTCTCCTCATAGCTAATGCCCTCCAGACCAGGCAACATCCTGGTAAACCTCCTCTGTACCCTCTCCAAAGCCTCCACGTCCTTCTGGTAGTGTGGCGAGCAGAATTGCACGCAATATTCTAAGTGTGGCCTAACTAAGGTTCTGTACAGCTGCAACATGATTCCCAATTTTTATACTCTATGCCCCGACCGATGAAGGCAAGCATGCCGTATGCCTTCTTGACTACCTTATCCACCTGCGTTGCCACTTTCAGTGACCTGTGGACCTGTACGCCCAGATCTCTCTGCCTGTCAATACTCCTAAGGGTTCTGCCATTTACTGTATACCTCCCACCTGCATTAGACCTTCCAAAATGCATTACATCATACTTGTCTGGATTAAACTCCATCTGCCATTTCTCCGCCCAAGTCTCCAACCGATCTACGTCCTGCTGTATCCTCTGACAATCCTCATCATTATCCGCAACTCCACCAACCTTTGTGTCGTCCGCAAACTTACTAATCAGACCAGCTACATTTTCCTCCAAATCATTTATATATACTACAAACAGCAGAGGTCCCAGCATTGATCCCTGCGGAACACCACTAGTCACATCCCTCCATTCAGAAAAGCACCCTTCCACTGTTACCCTCTGTCTTCCAGGACCGAGCCAGTTCTGTATCCATCTTGCCAGCTCACCTCTGATCCCGTGTGACTTCACCTTTTGTACCAGTCTGCCATGAGGGACCTTGTCAAAAGGCTTTACGAAAGTCCATATAGATAACACCCACTGCCCTTCCTTCATTAATCATCTTTGTCACTTCCTCAAAAAACTCAATCAAATTAGTGAAACACGACCTCCTCTTCACAAAACCATGCTGTCTCTCGCTAATAAGTTCATTTGTTTCCAAATGGGAGTATATCCTGTCCTGAATAATCCTCTCTAATAGTTTACCTACCACTGACGTAAAGCTCACCAGCCTATAATTTCCTGGATTAACCTTGCCACCCTTCTTAAACAAAGGCACAACATTGGCTATTCTCCAGTCCTCTGGGACCTCACCTGTCGCCAATGAGGATGCAAAGATCTCTGTCAAGGCCCTAACAATTTCTTCCCTTGCCTCCCTCAGTATTCTAGGGTAGATCCCATCAGGCCCTGGGGACTTATCTACCTTAATGCTTTGCAAGACACCCAACACCTCCTCCTTTTTGATAATGAGATGACTGAGACTATCTACGCTCCCTTCCCTAGGCCCATCATCCACCAAGTCCTTCTCTTTGGTGAATACTGATGCAAAGTACTCATTTAGCACCTCGCCCATTTTCTCTGGCTCCACACATAGATTCCCATCTCTGTCCTTGAGTGGGCCGACCCTTTCCCTGGACCCTTTTCCTTAATCCTGTTTGCCAATGACTTTTCATGACCCCTTTTAGCCCTCCTAACTCCTTGCTTAAGTTCCTTCCTACTGTATTTATATTCCTCAAGTGCTTCATCTGTTCCTAGCCTTCCAGCCCTTACAAATGCTTCCTTTTTCTTTTTGACTAGGCTCACAATATCCCGTGTCATCCAAGCTTCCCGAAACTTGCCAAACTTGTCTTTCTTCCTCACAGGTACATGCTGGTCCTGGATTCTAATCAGCTGACGTTTGAAAGACTCCCACATGTCAGATGTTGATTTATCCTCAAACAGCCGCCCCCAATCTAAATTCTTCAGTTCCTGCCTAATATTGTTATAATTAGCCTTCCCCCAATTTAGCACCTTCACCCGAGGACTACTCTTATCCTTATCCACAAGTACCTTAAAACTTAGGGAATTATGGTCACTGTTCCCGAAATACTCCCCCACTGAAACTTCGACCACCTGGCCAGGCTCATTCCCCAATACCAGGTCCAAAATGGCCCCATCCCCAGTTGGACGATCTACATACAGTTTCAAGAAGCCCTCCTGGATGCTCCTCACAAATTCTGCCCCATCCAAGCCCCTAGCTCTAAGTGAGTCCCAGTCAATATAGGGGAAGTTAAAATCACCCACCACCACAACCCTGTTACCTTTACATCTTTCCAAAATCTGTCTACATATCTGCTCCTCTACCTCCCGCTGGCTGTTGGGAGGCCTGTAGTAAACCCTCAACATCGTGACTGTAGCCTTCATATTCCTGAGCTCCACCCATATTGCCTCGCTGCATGACCCCTCTGAGGTGTCCTCCCGCAGCACAGCTGTGATATTCTCCTTAACCAGTAATGCAACTCCCCCACCCCTTTTACATCCCCCTCTATCCCGCCTGAATCTTCTAAATCCTGGAACATTTAGCTGCCAATCCTGCCCTTCCCTCAACCAAGTCTCTGTAATAGCAACAACATCATATTTCCAAGTACTAATCCAAGCTCTAAGTTCATCTGCCTTACCTGTTATTCTTCTCGCATTGAAACAAATGCACTTCAGACCACCAGTCCCGCTGTGCTCAGCAACATCTCCCTGCCTGCTCTTCCTCTTAGTCCTACTGGCCTTATTTACTATGTCCTCCTCATTTATTTCACTAGCTGTCCTACTTCTCTGGTTCCCACCCCCCTGCCACACTAGTTTAAACCCTCCCGAGTGACGCTAGCAAACCTCGCAGCCAGGATATTAGTGCCCTTCCAGTTTAGATGCAACCCGTCCTTTTTGTACAGGTCCCATCTGTCCCTGAAGAGAGCCCAATGGTCCAGATATCTGAAACCCTCCCTTCTACACCAGCTGCTCAGCCACGTGTTTAGCTGCACTATCTTCCTATTTCTAGCCTCACTGGCACGTGGCACAGGGAGTAATCCAGAGATTACAAGCCTAGAGGTCCTGTTTTTTAACTTACTACCTAACTCCCTCAACTCCCCCTGCAGGATCTCATCACTCTTCCTGCCTATGTCATTGGTACCGATGTGTACCACAACCTCTGGCTGTTCACCCACCCCCTTCAGAATGCCCCTTGGCCGTTCAGAGACATCCTTGACCCTGGCACCAGGGAGGCAACATACCATCCTGGAGTCTCTTTCACGTCCACAGAAGCGCCTATCTGTGCCCCTGACTATAGAGTCCCCTATAACTATTGCTCTTCTGCACTTTGTCCCTCCCTGCTGAACAACAGCCTGCTGCTGTTTTCTTCTGATAGGCCATCGCCCCCCAACAGTATCCAAAATGGTATACTTGTTAGAGAGGGGGATAGCCACAGGGGATTCCTGTACTGACTGCCTGCCCCTTCTAGCGGTCACCCATCTATCTGCCTGCACCTTGGGTGTAACCACTTCTCTAAAACTCCTGTCTATGATGCTCTCTGCCACCTGCATGCTCCTAAGTGCATCCAGTTGCCGCTTCAACCGATCCATGCGGTCTGTGAGGAGCTGCAACTGGGTACACTTCCTGCAGATGTAGTCGGCCGGAACGCTGGAAGGTTGTGGAGCACAAGGTAAACCCAACACGTGGTGGGGCTCTGCTACCGTGGGAACCAGGGTGTTTTTTTTACAGGGGCTCAATGCACAGACCACATTTCCCATTGGGTCAATTAAACTTTTAAAAAACAGCCCAATTGTTTCAGGATAAGGAGACTTTTCCCACCAATCACATTCAACAGGCAGCTCACTCACCTTTATTCAACAGATTCTGCAATGAATCATCCATTTTCCCCTGATGAAGCTGCAGTGAACAGCGAAACGTCATTAGCAACAAAGGTATTCTTCAAAGTAACTGACACACATACACTCCTGCACACTAAAAGCCATCATCCCAGGCACACCTTTAGGGGACTGGTGAAGTCACAACTCATGCGGTTCCACCGCATATCCACAAAACTGGACGATTTCAACAAAGCGGTCACCACCCTTTTCACCGCACTGAGACGGAGGGGGTACACAAAGAGATTCCTCAGACATATCAAGTCCAATTTCCTGAGAGAGATGGAGAACCCACAGCCACGGGATAGGCCAACTACAAGACTACCACTTGTTACAACATACTGCGCAACAACTCAAGAGATAAATAGGGTAGTGAGAAACCATTTTGAAAAGTTAAAAGGGGATGTTAACTCACTGAGCCAATATAGCATAACATCAGCTTTCAAAAGAGGCAAAAACCTAAAAGACCTATTGGTCACGAGCAGCGGAAAGGCACAAGCCGTACCAAATTGCGGTGACAGACTATGTGGAACATGTAAGCACCTAAAGGTCTTAAAAATCTTACAAAACGAGAAGACAGGAAAAACCGCTTTAATAAAGCAAACAATTATATGCGAGCAACAAAATGTAGTCTATGCAATTCGATGTAAACTCTTTTTTTTTTAGTTTAAGAGGACTTGTCTTATACAAATGTCAGAATTTGGAGCAAGAGTAGGCCACTCGGCCCCTCGATAGTCAAGCCCAATGCTGTCCTCGCCTGTCCTTCACTCCTCCCTCTTTGCAGCTGTACAATGCTGCCCCAGACCACGTTAGCTATCCCATACAGACCCAGTGGTTTTTCAGGCTTTGCATGGTTCAGTGTCACAGCGTCTTTACCGAGTGCATGAGCTAGAAAACCCTGGAAATCTGTTTCTTCCATGGCTCCGCCTTTGCTGTGCTGTTTTTTTTGGGTGCATTTCCCGTACTGGTCTCCATTTTCACCTGGATCAGGGATCAGGCGGAACTGAAGCTGGTGATTCAGTCTGCAGCTAGGAAGACCCAGGGTGAAGTGAGTTTCTGCTGATGCTGAAATGAGGTCATGCTGGACAGTGTATAATTTGTGTAGCAAAAAGCAGTTTTGAAATATTTTTACAGATCAGAGTTGGGGTAATGCTTATTTTTTGCTGTGTCTGTGGACATGTTAATTTGCAGAATAAAAACCATTGAGAACAGAGTGAAAGCCCATGGGTGTGTGAACTGTTGTCTTCAATGGACATGATGTTTGCAGACAAGACTTGAGAAAGGACTGATGTGGATTTTTTCCCCCCTCTGAACTGAATTTTCAAAAGTACTCGTTGCTGCTTCTCTTCTCTCACATGGTTGACCTGCAGCTTCCTGTCCCTCCATTCAATCTCACAACTGAACCGGCTGAACAAGGTTCTGGTACACGGGCAGTTTTCGCTGCACAGGAGAATGAAGTTGCCCTAATATCTCCTTTTGTGGCTTTATATCCTGTGAAGCACCTTGAGATGCTGTACTATGTAATATAAGTATAAGTTGTTGGCATATTATCCTGTCCATCGTTAAATGGCTCAATTCCCATCGAGACTTCCAGTTGTTTTATTTATGTGTCTGTAAAATGTTTTACTCTTTTGTTTTATATTCCTTGACAATTTAATTTCACATTTCCTTTGCCCTCATTGTTTTTTTTTTAACCTTCCTTCTAATCTTTGTATTTGCCCTTGTCTTGCTGTCCCCTGCTCTCCATGTATTTAGTGTATGTCTCTTTCCTTCCCACCAGTTTGTATTTGGGCACGTTTTGGGTCAGGTGGGACTGACTGGGTGTGCGGCTCCAGTCAAGATCTATCACAGGCTCGATGGGCCGAATGGTCTTCTGTGCTGTACCACTCCATCACCTGTCACAGGCTCGTCACCCTCTGGAACAAACACGTGTAACAGAGAGACCTTTAAAAGAGGAACTGGCTAAGGTCCTGAGAGGACATTGTGAGTTACATGGAGTTAGTGGCCAGGTTAGATTATGATGTGTCCTCCTGGAGCCTCAGGGTGTTGACAGAGCAGCTGCCCAGAGGATTTTCCTGAATTGGCGAGAGTCCTTTCCATTCCAAGAGATTACATTAATATGTAAGGAGGGATGGGAGAGCGTGAGGTTCTACTGTCGACTGGATGGGGCGAGCTCGATGGATCTGATAGTCTTTATGTACGTTTGTGCAGCTGACTGGGGATTCAGTTCAGGTCGTACCTGGTAAGTGGCTCAGAGAGTTCACCCAATCAGCAGCTCTGTCTAAGGGCAACAGACTGGCATCGTGGTCATATTACTGGACTAGTAATCCAGAGACACAAGTTCAAATCCCACCAAGACAGCTGGGGAATTGAAATTCAGTTAATCAAATCAGAATTCGGAATTAAAACTGAAGATGAAGAGAACTCTTCACTTTTCTGGTCCTTATTCTAGCCCGCGCACAAATCAGAAAAAAACACAAAAAGTTTGTCCAATTTGAATCCACGTTTATTTCCAGATTTCACATTGAAGTCGTTGAATTAACGTGACTTGATAGAGAATTGACGGATGGATAGGTTCCTGTCTGCTCCGTCCAGCACGTCCCACACAACTGCGATTCCTTCTCATCACAACACAGATTGACCCCCCACCCCACCCTCGACCATGTGATCTCCTGAGAGAGGCGAAAAACCAGACATAAAAACCCAGGCCAATTTGGGAAAAAGATCTGGGAAATTCCTCTCCGACCCCCTTAGGCGATCGAAATGAGTCCAGGAGATCACTCTAGCCCTCTTCAGCCACTGCTTTCCAAGACAATAGCTTTCCCAGGCACCATCTGAACACACTGCCTCAGAGTTTAGTCTCCAACCATCTGCACTCTAGCTCTGTACTAGCATGTCCAGGGTTCCCACTTCCCTGCGAACTGTGACATCTTTGAATTTGTTGGGAACTGATGCCATTCCTATAGTCTGTGCTGGGCTCTCAGTGGATTGGAACTGAGTTACATAGCCAGCAATGTTTGGATGGAACATCAGCTCCGAAATATTGACGGCCAAATGGGGGGGAATGTGGATCTAATTATCGGGATGCATCGGCACAATTTCCCTGGGGAAAACTTGGTAAGGCGTGACCTCCCTTTTAAGCCATTTTTTCAATGCCTTATCCGTGGAGGGCACGCCCACATGCTTTTCCCCTCCCTCCGTCCCTCCCCGGCTCCCGTGCTGCGTTCAATTTTAGCACACCCCAGAACTCAGCTTGTTGACACCCAAAGACAACCCAGAACAAGGAAACTACATACCAAACACCCCCTCCAATTCCCAAGGGGCACCCAGGTGGGTGGAAAAAGCCTCGTCAATCGGAAAATGAAGAGAACCTTACAAGGGAGCAGCTTGCAAAGGATCAGCTTCCAAGGGCGCTGATCATCATTCAGACATTCTAGACGCACTGCTGCCGACGAACCAAGTAGTGCTGAGGGCGAGGAGGGTGGAGGGGCCTGTCTGTGAACAGGGGCGAAAGAGACCAAGGACAGACATGATAAAAGTGAGCATCACAACCATGAGTGTCACATTGCTGCTATACCCTAATCTGATGGGCATTCCATCTGAACAGCCAGACCGTCAATCAGAAGCTGGAAAGACCCAAATCTCCTTCAGCTTACTGTTTGGTTCTGGCGCTGGCTCCCACGAATAACACTCACTTTCATCAACTTGTCCTGGGAGCCGGAGTCTGTTCCCATGCAGGTTCAACCCTTCTCACCCTGAGCACCAGTTGGACAGTGTCCAGCCGTGTGTGGAGGACGCTGGAATGAAAACTGATGTTTCCCTTACTAAAAGTAGGGTCGTCTTTAATCTCCAAATAACTTGGCTTTCTCCGTGGGCTCCTGAAATCAGACCGGCAGTATTCAACACCAGGATGTAGAAGGAGGACGGTTTGTGAGGTCAATGAAGGGTTAACCAGAACCACCATCTGCTGTAAATTTCCCGAGCATCCTGGAGATCAGGCTACCCTGAGCAACAGAATCTCGAAACCAAAGAACCACAGACAGTCCAGCCTCCACCATGACTGCTTGAGGTCCCCCAGCAGATTGGGGATTGTCCGGTGATACGAGCAAGTCGATCGATCTGGTAAACCACCCCCCCCCCCCGCCAAGTCCTGAAGATATTCTGGACCACCTCAGTGTGGATCATGCACTCGGAAGGTGAACTACACAGCAGCTGAGTGTGTTGACTGTTGTGTTGTTCACCCCGGCCAAATGTGGCAGCAAAAGTGTCACCCCGTCCTACAAGCACCAATGGGAAGCAACGTATCTCCTTGACAGAGGGACCCAGGGGGGAGTCCCACCCTGTTGACATACCGGACGACTGTCATATTGTCTGTCTGCAGACACACTGACTTACCCCGCCGTCCCGAGTCTGAAAGTGCACACTGTCCTAATATACCGTTCACACCCTGACCGAGCCTGTTGAAATGCCAAGTGAGCTCAAGCACGCCCACTGGCCTGGAAGCCCATTCATCCTGAATGTGACCTCCCCCAACATCACCCATTTGTCAAAGCATTAGCTGAAGAACCTGGAGAAAACAGTGTTCCCCAAGAGCATCAGCTCGAGTTCAGATGCTGTGACAAAGGCGAGCTGTGGAAACATTACTGGCAGTGGGGATAGTTATCCAGAAGTTTCACCTGGAGAAATCTCCCCAACAGTTCTCTTCTGGAGAACTATCCCTGACTCTCAGTCCCAATACTAAAAGACCATGGTGTCACCTGCCAGAATGGCCACTGGTAGATGGTTCCTCTGAGCATCAAAGCAAACCACATTGTGAGAAACATGGAGGCTCAAGCTGCCAATTCAGAGGATACTCACTACTTCTGGTCTCTTTAACCCAAGAGTGATCCCCCCCTTCCAACTGGCAAAGGCAGGATCACTGCTTGGGGGGGTGCAGCCGGACAGGGTATCAAAGATGAAGTGTTGCGAGCTGCCTGAATTCCAGGTCCGAATCTGCAATGCAGGGAGCTAGCATGGTACAAAGGACATTCCGTTCCGGATACAGCCTGGGAAAGGCTGTTGGAGGTGAGTGGATTGGTGACTGTGAGTGTATTGGTGGGTTGATGGAAGGGGCCTACAGACTAAGTTCTAGAGTGAGCAGTGTCCACATCTTAAATGCCAATTGGGGAATGCCTGAAGGTTCTGCCGCAGCAGCTCCTCCACTTGCTCACCAAAGGCGGCCTCGGCACCAAGGGGCATCTGCAGTACCTGAAGAAAGCCCAAGGTGCTTGGCCATACTAATCGGTGATGCAAGATCCACTGGGCGATAGACTCTGCTCCTACAATGAGGGCATCCACACAGCCAGCTGCTGCAGTCGATGTTCTGTGTAGGTGGTCCGCACTCCGTATCCACTCACCTGCCGGTGAGGCCGCCTCCCCAGTGGATATGGTGGTAGGGAATTGGGGGAGATGTGCCAAACCCTGCAGGAAGCTGCGCCAGATCCCACTTGTGGGTGGAACCAGGCGATAACTTTCCTTCTGATACCTTCACGACTACAGTTGACCAGATACCAGTAAGCTGCAAGGTGTGAAGCAGGGTGCTGGAGGTCCTATGGATACTGTCTAACCTGGCCTTAACCGGAGGACGCTTGTCAAGGGAAAAACAATCCAGCAAAGGTCGATGCTTGTGGCTTTTTGCAAAACCCCAAGCATGGACTCAAACCCCCAAGTGAAAGGACTTCCGGAAGCCACAGTTTCAGACTCAAGGTCACCCTCGTGTTAAATACATGAAAGCCTAAACGACTGGAGGTCGTGGTCTGACTCAGGCTCCCAACTGGGCTTCCGAGGCAGGATGCCTCCAGGAAGCTTCCAAGGGCTCAACCGACAGGGAAGGTTGATAATAGTAAATCTCGGGGAACAGAGTCGAGGGCGGCTGGATTAGCTACGAGCTCATGAACACGAGGGCCGATGGAGATAAACCCTCGACACATGTTCCCCTGCCACTCGGGGGAGGTGCCAGTGAGGCACAGGTACCCTCCCTGCGTGAGAGAGCCCTTGGAACCTAGATACCCCTTAAGAATTGCAGGGAGTGGCTGAAGGTGAGTCCACAGAGGTGAGGAGGCAGACACAGATCGATAAAAAGTGAACAGAGACCTGCGACTGCTCTCACCAAAGTGGCAATCACCCCCAACCTAGGTGACCCTGAGTGGGGTCGAGTCCCCCAAGGGTGGTGACCCCAGATAAGCTGCCGCCAACTGGAGACCAATGTCCCAGGGCTGGGTTGGTGTCACCAGAGGATGGCTCTGGTGAAGGACCACCAACACTAGCTGGTGGGGCTTGGGGGAACCAGCCTTATACTGGCACCAGTCGGCACGGACTCCTCAGAGCTGGCTGGCGCCAGGGGAGGACTCTTCCTCAAATTCTGGGAGGTCTCGGTCCAAGTTGGTACCGGGGCCTCACCCGATTGTGCGGAGGGGATGGCAGCAACTGGCAGGCGAGTGGCCTGAACCAGCCGGTCCCACTCGACACAATCGAGGCAACAACCAGAGCGTTCCCCCTCGAGACCTTCGACTTCAGTCCCAAGGTGGAGCTCCAGCCGATATTGGTCAGAGCTGACTGTACGGACTGGGTCCTAGCCAGTGCCAGTGCAGTTAGTCCTGAGCAATATCAAACTGAGCCTGGAGTTGGAGCAGGGTTACTGCCTGATGCCGATGCGGGGACATGAGGGCCGGACGTGAAGGTCCAGCCTGGGGGCTAAGATGGGGAAGAGGGTGTGGGGCAAATTTCCCAATTTAGGCGGCACAGTGGCTAGCACCGCAGCCTCACAGCTCCAGCGACCCGGGTTCACTTCTGGGTACTGCCTGTGTGGAGTTTGCAAGTTCTCCCTGTGTCTGCGTGGGTTTCCTCCGGGTGCTCCGGTTTCCTCCCACAAGCCAAAAGACTTGCAGGTTGGTAGGTAAATTGGCCATTATAAATTGCCCCTAGTATAGGTAGGTAGTAGGGAAATATAGGGACAGGTGGGGATGTGGTAGGAATAGGGATTAGTGTAGGATTAGTATAAATTGGTGGTTGATGGTCGGCACAGACTCGGTGGGCCGAAGGGCCTGTTTCAGTGCTGGATCTTTAAACATAAACATAAACATAAACAACAATAAAAATAGATGTCGAAGTAAATCTAGGAGGAGCTGATGGGGATGATAGACCTGGTGGGGATGGGAAATAAACCAGAAGGGAGAGAGAGTCGGTTTCACACCATCTCCAGCCATCGGAGGAGTGTCTAGATGGACCAGTGGCTGGGTTGTTGTTGGCCGTCAAATTAAACCAACAAATGAACAGATGTGGAGTTGGCACTGAGAAATGGATGGGACACAGAGGGATGGGGTGAGGAGAATTTCAGGGACACGGCTCCCTCCTTTGTAGTATTTTGAGTTGGTTTGGGGCAGGATGTGCTGCTTGTTGTGTGTCGTGATGCACTTGTTCCTTGTGCTTTTGTTACTCATCCTTTAGTCTGTGGGTAATTTGATGGAAATTTCCTCTTGCTCATCCTGACACCAACCATGTATGTCTGGAAGAAGAAGCAAAAAACAGATCAGAATCACTGGATTGTAACGAGACATCTCTAGGCATTTTCTAATTCCACTGCTAGTTAAACCATTTAACCTGGAAATGCTGAATGCAGATTCAGAGTGCACCATTACTTATGGACGTGTCTCTTTTCTGGTGATGTTCCTGGCCACAGATTCTGATGTTAGCTGAGTATTAAAGATTCTGGAGTCAATCAGTTGATTCCTTCTCCAGAATCACAGTGAAGCTCCAGAATGGCTGCAATGCCATCAGGTGATCCAGGGTCACTGGCACCAGGAGCTTGTCTGACACAATGAGAGGCTTTTAGAGGGCAGTACCTGAGGCATCTGACCTGGGAGGAGGGCCTTGGCATGGAGCGAGGGATTGATGAGGTCAGAGGACAGCAGAAATGCTTGGGACAAGTGTTTCTAACCGATTCCTTCAGTATCATTGACTGAGGCCCAGACTGAGCTCCAGATTTTTTACAGTTTTAAATAAGATCTAAACTTTTTCGGAACGGAACTCGAGCAATATTTCCATGATCTGTTTAACACACCCACTCCCTTCCCTCACCCCCTGGAAGACATGACTACCTACAGACCATGTTACCTACAGCTCCAAAGAATGGAAGGGATTGATAACGTACCTATTTGCTCCAATAGCTAGCTCTGTCAGTCGCACCATCTTGTGAAGGTTTTCTTCCTCCCTCCCTCTCTCAGCTCGCTGTCTTCTCCATCACAAAACTGCTCAGATCTTCTCCCCGACCACATTCACTCCGAGACAGATCAGCCAGTTAGTTGCAGTCAGTGCAGCTCCCTTTCCTTCACTCAAACTGCTCGTACAGCCTCCTGCCTCAAATTAACTCAGTTTACAAACCGATTGCGATGTCTGATCTCACTGTGATGGACAGTGTGAGGGTCAGACTTGCTCTGTGATGTCACGGTTTGACCCGTCCAGTTAAACAAGTCTCACCTTGATCAAACTGAGTGTTACAAAACCCTGTGAGTTTCCTTGGATTGCAATAACTTGATATTTCAGAATGCACTAACACTTTCCCAGTCTCTGTAATCCACTGATTTTGACCTGTCTCTGGGATCCGTTAGTTTTCCAATGCCGGTTAAGTTTGGGGTGTGTTCAAAGCTGACAACTTCAATTTTATTCTTTGGAACTGCAGTCCGAGTTGCTCATGAATCATTTTTTTGTTTGTGAAATATTTCATTAGAGAATGGGAATTATCATGGGAAACACAGTGGTTAGCACCGCAGCCTCACAGCTCCAGCCACCCGGGTTCAATTCTGGGTACTGCCTGTGTGGAGTTTGCAAGTTCTCCCTGTGTCTGCGTGGGTTTCGTCCAGGTGCTCCGGTTTCCTCCCACATGCCAAAGACTTGCAGGTTGATAGGTGAATTGGCCATTGTAAATTGCCCCTAGTATAGGTAGGGGAATATAGGGACAGGTGGGGATGTGGTAGGGATGTAGGATTAATATAAATGGGTGGTTGATGGTCGGCACTAGTTCGGTGGGCCGAAGGGCCTGTTTCAGTGCTGTATCTCTAAACTAAACTAAACTAAACTAAACTCTTTGATAAGCCAGATTGCCGATGCTTAACACATTCATATGATGCTGTTGCCAAAATATAAACCATGTTGAAATTCTTTTGCCTATTATATGCCCATTCTGAAGGTTTGTTCATAGCTTCTTGCACTGTGTCGCAGTCTTGCACGATGTTGACACCCCTCCCTCCCTCCCTGTTTGGTGTAAACTGCATTCATATACGTTATGAACAGCACTGATTCTTGTGGAACATCACTTCCCACCTTCTGCCGATCCAAATAACAACCCTTTACCCCGACAGTCTGTCTTGCAAATGGCTAACTAATTATTCTGCTACTTGTCCCCTGACTCCTCATTCTCTGACCTGATTCATGAGTCTATTATGTGGTATCATATCCCAGATCTTTGAAAACCCACAGAATCACAGAATTGTTACAGTGCAGAAGGAGGTCACACAGCCCATCGTGTCTGCACGGTCTCTCCGAAAGAGCAATTCGCTCAGTTCCATTCCCCCGCCTTTTCCCGGTAACCCTGCACATTCTTCCTTTTCATATAACTGTCTGATTCCGTTTTGTATGCGTCAGTTGAACCTGTCTCGACCACGTTCCCAGGCAGTGCGTTCCAGACCTGAACCACTCACTGTACTCTCTCCAATGCCCTCACATATACCCAAAAGTGCGGTGCCCAGAACTGGACGCAGCACTCCAGCTGAGGACTAACTAGTGTCTTATACAAGTTCAACATAACCTCCTTGCTCTTGTACTCTCTGCCCCTATTAATAAAGCCCAGGATACTGTATGCTTTATTAATCGCACTCTCAACCTGTCCCGCTACCTTCAATGACTTATGTGCATATGCATGCAGGTCCCTCTGCTCCTGCAGCCTCTTTAGAATTGTACCCTTTGTTTTATGTTGTCTCTCCATGTCTTTCCTCCCAAAATTAATCACTTCACATTTCTCTGCATTGAACTTCATCTTCCCATTCCACCAACCTGCCCATGTCCTTTTGAAGTTCTACACTATCCTCCTCACAGTTCACAATGCTTCCAAGTTTCGTATCATCTGCAGACTTTGAAATTGTGCCCTGTACACCAGGGTCTCGGTCATTAATATATATCAGGAAAAGCAAGGCTCCCAACATTGACCCCTGGGAAACTCCGTCACAAACCTTCCTCCAGCCTAAAATCATCCATCAACCACAACTCTCTGTTTTCTGTCACTCAGCCGATTTCGTATCCATGTTGCTACCGTCCCTTTTATTCAATGAACTACAAGTTTGCTCACAAGTCTGTTGTGTGGCACTGTATCAAACGCCTTTTGTAATCCATGTACACCACATCAACAGCATTGCCCTCATCAACCCTCTCTGTTACCTCCTCAAAAAACTTCAGCAAGTTAGTTAAACATGATTTTCCCGGTCCATGCTGACTTTCCTTAATTAACCCACATTTGTCCAAGTGACTAGTAATTATTCTTTTTAGCAATTTCCCCACCTGACTAGCCTGTAGTTGCTGGGCTTATCTTTACACCCTTTTTTGAACAATTCTCCAGTCCTCTGGCACCACCCCCAAATCGAAGGAAAAGTGAAACATTATGGCCAGTGCCTCTGCAATTTCCACCCTCACATCCCTCAGTATCCATGGATGCATCTCATCCGGTCCTGGTGTTTTATCCACTTTCAGTACAGACAGCCTATATAATATATCTTCTTTATCAATTTTAAACCCCTCCAGTGTCTGAATACCTCCTCTTTCACCATTGCCTGGGTTGCAAGGAGGGAGACAGAAAGCAGGAAACTACAGGCCAGTTAGCTTAACATCTGTCTTAGGGAAAATGTTGGAAGCTATTATTTAAGATGTAATAGCAAAAGTTGGAGGATCAAGGTTATCTTGGAGAGTTGTGGGGCTGGACGAGATTACAGAGGTCGCACTTGAACCACAAAGCTTTCATATCTGTCTCCATTCGCTAAAGTGGGCAATGGTCCCACCGCAATATGGGCAGTCAATGTGAGAGGCTCGGTACCATCAGGAAGAATTGGTCATGTCCTGTATTCTCATGAGTGTGTTTGACAAGTGCCTTCAGCTCCAAAATCAAGTAAGATATCTGACTAATCAGGTGCCATTTTCTCAGTGGTGGGAAAACTGCCGTTACATCTGGGCACATCCCCGACAACGGTCACAAATAAAATGCAGGGAACTAACAACAGAAAGGAGCCTTACTGTGCTCTTTACGGCATTCATTGAAAACAATCTCAAAATTGCTTTTTCCTTTCAAAGCCTCATCTGTTAAAGTGGAGACCAATTTAGCCACCAGATGCTGAATCCCCAACAGTCCTCAGTGTTATCCTCTTGTGACATGCTAACAGTTAGAACATACAACAGTACAGCACAGTACAGGCCCTTCGGCCCACGATGTTGTGCCGACCCTTTAACCTACTCTAAGATCAAACTACCTGCATACCCTTCATTCTACTATCATCCATGTATCATCCAGTTAGCTGGCGTTGCCTGTGGGTTTCTGCAGCTGAGGCATTTCGCACGGGTTTTGCGACCTCAGTACATTTTCGCAGAGCCACAGGGCAGCTGGGTGGAAAGGAACGGAAGAAAGTATTACAGTTACTCGCAACTGAACTCTGCAGGTTTTACCCAACCAGCCTGATCTTACATGTGCTGTGGGTGTGAGGCTACATTCTCCATCCTCGACCATGAACGATACGCAAAGCTCTGGTGTTCTGCAAAACCTGCGAGGAGCTTCACTGCTCTCTTTAGCCAGTCTGTGTGATACTAAGAAACATGATTATCCCCTCAGCACGGAATAGTTTATTCTGGAACATTAATCGATGGAAACCACCTCCCAGATAAATGATGCATTCAGTAAGGCTCCGGCATGTATCCGCAGTTTTACGACATACCTACACGATATATAGAAACTGCATAAGTGACTGTTCATCATTGTATCTCAGTCCAAACATTCTACGTAGCGGTATTTTAACACAGTTTGAATTCTGATTGTGATTTTTCCATAGAATTTGCTGCACGTAAACAGGCCATTTGGTCAGAATATGGGTATGGTAGCCTACTGCTGAAAGTAACCCAGAATGCCTGGACTAATGATTGGAAATTGTCAGTTCAAATCCCACCGTAACCACAGGGGAGTTCAAAATTCTGTTAATTAAATACATTTTGAATTATCAGCGATAGTGACTATGATTGTCACAAAAAAAAACATCTGGTTCACTCATGCCCTTTCGATAAGAAAATCTACCGTTCTTACTCAGTCTGGTCTCTCTGTGACTCCAGAACCAAAGTTATGTGGTTGACTCTTCAATGTCTTCTGAATTAGCCTCACAAACCTCTCAGCTGTATTCAGGAAGTTGGCTCGCCACCAGCTTCTCGAGGGCACTTCGGGATGGGTAATAAATACTGGCCTTGCCAGTGATGCTCAATGAATGATATTTTAAAAAAACAATCCATGCCAGTATTTATGCTCCACATGAGCCTCCTCCCACCCTTCTTCATCCAATCACCCTTCTTCAGCCAATCCTGTCAGCATAGCTTTCTATTCTTTTCCACTGCTAATATGATAATGAGTTCTACATTTTCACCATTCCCCAGGTAAAGGAGTTTCTCTTGAATTCCTTATTGGATTTATTGGTTACTATCTTGTAGTGATAGCCCCAAGTCCTGGTTTCCCCCAATGAGTGGTTTGTGCATGATTTACATTAACCTGCTGTTAGTGGCAGAGGGTGGTGGGTGCCTGGAACGTATTGCCAGCGGAGGTGTTAGACGCGGGCATGATAACATCTTTTAAGATGTATCTAGACAGATACATGAATGGGCATGAAGCAAAGAGATACAGACCCTTAGAAAATAGGCGACAGGTTTAGATTTAGGATCTGGATCGGCGCAGGCTTGGAGGGCCGAAGGGCCTGTTCCTGTGCTGTAATTTTCTTTGTTCTTTGTTCTTTGTTCATGTGAAGCACAAGTTTCATCAAATCATCCAATATTTTTGCACTTTATTTTAATGTCAGCTGTGGCTCAGTTGATCGCGCTCTCACAGCTGGAGGTTGTGGTTAAGTTAAACCCCTACACAAAAAGATTCCTCAGACATATCAAGTCCAATTTCCTGAGGGAAATGGAGAACCCACAGCCACGGGATAGGCCAACTACAAGACTACCACTTGTTATAACAGACTGCGCGACAACCCAAGGCCCTAATACCCCCTACCCCTGAACCCAAAGACCTAAACCGAAGGCCCTGCCCTTAGGCCCAAAACCCTGACCCCAACACCAGCCCTAGCCCTAACCCCAATCCCCACAACACTCATGTAACCCCCGCCCCAGACCCAGCCAGGACCCTAAAATCTAACCCCAAAACCAACGACCCGACCCCAGCCCCAACCCTAGCCCAACCCCCCATAACATCAATGTAACTCTTGCCCCTAGATCCAGACCCAACCTTAAGGCTTAACTCCAAAGCCTAAAGCCCCGACCACAGCCCCAACTCCAACACTTAACCCTAAGCCTAACTCCAACACGTAATCCTAGCTGTAACTCTAACCCGCCTCCAAACCTAAACTTAACCCTAAAAGCCCCCCGTCCGTTGTGACTGTCCAAGCAGTGCCAAAAAATAAATGCCTTATAGGCAACAGAATCCAAGTTCAGCTGGTCGATACACAGACATGGCGCGTGCCATTAAACAAGACATAAGAAAATTAAATTCTGCACTTTCAAGGCCATCTGGCCTGTGCTGCCAGGGTCTCTACTGGGGAACAGTCGTGCCTAAGCTCACACCCCAATACCAAACTTGCGGGCCCTTCACCCCCAGGAATACATCCAATTCCCATTCCATTCCCAAATAATTATGTAACAAATAAACCAAAGTTTTAAATTAACACCTGAGTGTAATGGGTGTAGGGTTACAGATCTCTTAGATAGGCAGGTCAGTTTTAATTATAATTATAATTAAATCCCCCCTCTTAGATAGGCAGGTTAATATTAATTATCATTCAATCCCTCCTTACTTCTGCATTTTAAATTTAGAATATAAATGTATTGCTGTTACAAAGACCTACCACACAGTGGCGCTGGGGAGCTAAAGCAACCCATTAATGTCCCAGGACTGGGTGATTTTACTGTTTGTTTGTTTTTGATGGACTTGGGGTGACCCAGCATGGGGTAGGGCTCTGTTACCATGGCAAACAGGTTATTTTGCAGGGCCACAAATGCACAGATCGGGCTTCCCATGGGACCATTTAAATTTAAACTTTAAAAACTTAAAAAAGCTGCAATTGTTTCAAACCCAGTGGGTCAATTAAAATTAAATTTAAAAGCAGCCTAATTGTTCCCCTTTGTTTCAGGACTAGGTTTTTTTTTGCAGAGGTTACAAAGAACAAAGAACAGTACAGCACAGCAACAGGCCATTCGGCCCTCCAAACCTGCGCCGATCTTGATGCCTGCCTAAACTAACACCTTCTGCACTTCCGGGGCCCATATCCCTCTATTCCCTTCCTATTCATGTATTTGTCAAGATGTCTCTTAAACGTCGCTATCGTATCTGCTTCCACCACCTCCCCTGGCAGCAAGTTCCAGGCACTCACCACCCTCTGTGTAAAAAACTTGTCTCGCACATCCCCTCCAAACTTTGCTCCTCGCACCTTAAACCTATGTCCCTTAGTAACTGACTCTTCCACCCTGGGAAAAAGCTTCTGACTATCCACTCTGTCCATGCCGCTCATAACTTTGTAAACCTCTATCATGTCAACCCTCCACCTTCGTCGTTCCAGTGAAAACAATCCGAGTTTTTCCAATCTCTCCTCATAGCTAATGCCCTCCAGACCAGGCAACATCCTGGTAAACCTCCTCTGTACCCTCTCCAAAGCCTCCACGTCCTTCTGGTAGTGTGGCGAGCAGAATTGCACGCAATATTCTAAGTGTGGCCTAACTAAGGTTCTGTACAGCTGCAACATGACTTCCCAATTTTTATACTCTATGCCCCGACCGATGAAGGCAAGCATGCCGTATGCCTTCTTGACTACCTTATCCACCTGCGTTGCCACTTTCAGTGACCTGTGGACCTGTACGCCCAGATCTCTCTGCCTGTCAATACTCCTAAGGGTTCTGCCATTTACTGTATACCTCCCACCTGCATTAGACCTTCCAAAATGCATTACATCATACTTGTCTGGATTAAACTCCATCTGCCATTTCTCCGCCCAAGTCTCCAACCGATCTACGTCCTGCTGTATCCTCTGACAATCCTCATCATTATCCGCAACTCCACCAACCTTTGTGTCGTCCGCAAACTTACTAATCAGACCAGCTACATTTTCCTCCAAATCATTTATATATACTACAAACAGCAGAGGTCCCAGCATTGATCCCTGCGGAACACCACTAGTCACATCCCTCCATTCAGAAAAGCACCCTTCCACTGTTACCCTCTGTCTTCCAGGACCGAGCCAGTTCTGTATCCATCTTGCCAGCTCACCTCTGATCCCGTGTGACTTCACCTTTTGTACCAGTCTGCCATGAGGGACCTTGTCAAAAGGCTTTACGAAAGTCCATATAGATAACACCCACTGCCCTTCCTTCATTAATCATCTTTGTCACTTCCTCAAAAAACTCAATCAAATTAGTGAAACACGACCTCCTCTTCACAAAACCATGCTGTCTCTCGCTAATAAGTTCATTTGTTTCCAAATGGGAGTATATCCTGTCCTGAATAATCCTCTCTAATAGTTTACCTACCACTGACGTAAAGCTCACCAGCCTATAATTTCCTGGATTAACCTTGCCACCCTTCTTAAACAAAGGCACAACATTGGCTATTCTCCAGTCCTCTGGGACCTCACCTGTCGCCAATGAGGATGCAAAGATTTCTGTCAAGGCCCTAACAATTTCTTCCCTTGCCTCCCTCAGTATTCTAGGGTAGATCCCATCAGGCCCTGGGGACTTATCTACCTTAATGCTTTGCAAGACACCCAACACCTCCTCCTTTTTGATAATGAGATGACTGAGACTATCTACGCTCCCTTCCCTAGGCCCATCATCCACCAAGTCCTTCTCTTTGGTGAATACTGATGCAAAGTACTCATTTAGCACCTCGCCCATTTTCTCTGGCTCCACACATAGATTCCCATCTCTGTCCTTGAGTGGGCCGACCCTTTCCCTGGACCCTTTTCCTTAATCCTGTTTGCCAATGACTTTTCATGACCCCTTTTAGCCCTCCTAACTCCTTGCTTAAGTTCCTTCCTACTGTATTTATATTCCTCAAGTGCTTCATCTGTTCCTAGCCTTCCAGCCCTTACAAATGCTTCCTTTTTCTTTTTGACTAGGCTCACAATATCCCGTGTCATCCAAGCTTCCCAAAACTTGCCAAACTTGTCTTTCTTCCTCACAGGTACATGCTGGTCCTGGATTCTAATCAGCTGACGTTTGAAAGACTCCCACATGTCAGATGTTGATTTATCCTCAAACAGCCGCCCCCAATCTAAATTCTTCAGTTCCTGCCTAATATTGTTATAATTAGCCTTCCCCCAATTTAGCACCTTCACCCGAGGACTACTCTTATCCTTATCCACAAGTACCTTAAAACTTAGGGAATTATGGTCACTGTTCCCGAAATACTCCCCCACTGAAACTTCGACCACCTGGCCAGGCTCATTCCCCAATACCAGGTCCAAAATGGCCCCATCCCCAGTTGGACGATCTACATACAGTTTCAAGAAGCCCTCCTGGATGCTCCTCACAAATTCTGCCCCATCCAAGCCCCTAGCTCTAAGTGAGTCCCAGTCAATATAGGGGAAGTTAAAATCACCCACCACCACAACCCTGTTACCTTTACATCTTTCCAAAATCTGTCTACATATCTGCTCCTCTACCTCCCGCTGGCTGTTGGGAGGCCTGTAGTAAACCCTCAACATCGTGACTGTACCCTTCATATTCCTGAGCTCCACCCATATTGCCTCGCTGCATGACCCCTCTGAGGTGTCCTCCCGCAGCACAGCTGTGATATTCTCCTTAACCAGTAATGCAACTCCCCCACCCCTTTTACATCCCCCTCTATCCCGCCTGAATCTTCTAAATCCTGGAACATTTAGCTGCCAATCCTGCCCTTCCCTCAACCAAGTCTCTGTAATAGCAACAACATCATATTTCCAAGTACTAATCCAAGCTCTAAGTTCATCTGCCTTACCTGTTATTCTTCTCGCATTGAAACAAATGCACTTCAGACCACCAGTCCCGCTGTGCTCAGCAACATCTCCCTGCCTGCTCTTCCTCTTAGTCCTACTGGCCTTATTTACTATGTCCTCCTCATTTATTTCACTAGCTGTCCTACTTCTCTGGTTCCCACCCCCCTGCCACACTAGTTTAAACCCTCCCGAGTGACGCTAGCAAACCTCGCAGCCAGGATATTAGTGCCCTTCCAGTTTAGATGCAACCCGTCCTTCTTGTACAGGTCCCATCTGTCCCTGAAGAGAGCCCAATGGTCCAGATATCTGAAACCCTCCCTTCTACACCAGCTGCTCAGCCACGTGTTTAGCTGCACTATCTTCCTATTTCTAGCCTCACTGGCACGTGGCACAGGGAGTAATCCAGAGATTACAAGCCTAGAGGTCCTGTTTTTTAACTTACTACCTAACTCCCTCAACTCCCCCTGCAGGATCTCATCACTCTTCCTGCCTATGTCATTGGTACCGATGTGTACCACAACCTCTGGCTGTTCACCCACCCCCTTCAGAATGCCCCTTGGCCGTTCAGAGACATCCTTGACCCTGGCACCAGGGAGGCAACATACCATCCTGGAGTCTCTTTCACGTCCACAGAAGCGCCTATCTGTGCCCCTGACTATAGAGTCCCCTATAACTATTGCTCTTCTGCACTTTGTCCCTCCCCGCTGAACAACAGCCTGCTGCTGTTTTCCTCTGATAGGCCATCGCCCCCCAACAGTATCCAAAATGGTATACTTGTTAGAGAGGGGGATAGCCACAGGGGATTCCTGTACTGACTGCCTGCCCCTTCTAGCGGTCACCCATCTATCTGCCTGCACCTTGGGTGTAACCACTTCTCTAAAACTCCTGTCTATGATGCTCTCTGCCACCTGCATGCTCCTAAGTGCATCCAGTTGCCGCTTCAACCGATCCATGCGGTCTGTGAGGAGCTGCAACTGGGTACACTTCCTGCAGATGTAGTCGGCCGGAACGCTGGAAGGTTGTGGAGCACAAGGTAAACCCAACACGTGGTGGGGCTCTGCTACCGTGGGAACCAGGGTGTTTTTTTTACAGGGGCTCAATGCACAGACCACATTTCCCATTGGGTCAATTAAACTTTTAAAAAACAGCCCAATTGTTTCAGGATAAGGAGACTTTTCCCACCAATCACATTCAACAGGCAGCTCACTCACCTTTATTCAACAGATTCTGCAATGAATCATCCATTTTCCCCTGATGAAGCTGCAGTGAACAGCGAAACATCATTAGCAACAAAGGTATTCTTCAAAGTAACTGACACACATACACTCCTGCACACTAAAAGCCATCATCCCAGGCACACCTTTAGGGGACTGGTGAAGTCACAACTCATGCGGTTCCACCGCATATCCACAAAACTGGACGATTTCAACAAAGCGGTCACCACCCTTTTCACCGCACTGAGACGGAGGGGGTACACAAAGAGATTCCTCAGACATATCAAGTCCAATTTCCTGAGAGAGATGGAGAACCCACAGCCACGGGATAGGCCAACTACAAGACTACCACTTGTTACAACATACTGCGCAACAACTCAAGAGATAAATAGGGTAGTGAGAAACCATTTTGAAAAGTTAAAAGGGGATGTTAACTCACTGAGCCAATATAGCATAACATCAGCTTTCAAAAGAGGCAAAAACCTAAAAGACCTATTGGTCACGAGCAGCGGAAAGGCACAAGCCGTACCAAATTGCGGTGACAGACAATGTGGAACATGTAAGCACCTAAAGGTCTTAAAAATCTTACAAAACGAGAAGACAGGAAAAACCGCTTTAATAAAGCAAACAATTATATGCGAGCAACAAAATGTAATTCGATGTAAACTCTTTTTTTTTTAGTTTAAGAGGACTTGTCTTATACAAATGTCAGAATTTGGAGCAAGAGTAGGCCACTCGGCCCCTCGATAGTCAAGCCCAATGCTGTCCTCGCCTGTCCTTCACTCCTCCCTCTTTGCAGCTGTACAATGCTGCCCCAGACCACGTTAGCTATCCCATACAGACCCAGTGGTTTTTCAGGCTTTGCATGGTTCAGTGTCACAGCGTCTTTACCGAGTGCATGAGCTAGAAAACCCTGGAAATCTGTTTCTTCCATGGCTCCGCCTTTGCTGTGCTGTTTTTTTTGGGTGCATTTCCCGTACTGGTCTCCATTTTCACCTGGATCAGGGATCAGGCGGAACTGAAGCTGGTGATTCAGTCTGCAGCTAGGAAGACCCAGGGTGAAGTGAGTTTCTGCTGATGCTGAAATGAGGTCATGCTGGACAGTGTATAATTTGTGTAGCAAAAAGCAGTTTTGAAATATTTTTACAGATCAGTTGGGGTAATGCTTATTTTTTGCTGTGTCTGTGGACATGTTAATTTGCAGAATAAAAACCATTGAGAACAGAGTGAAAGCCCATGGGTGTGTGAACTGTTGTCTTCAATGGACATGATGTTTGCAGACAAGACTTGAGAAAGGACTGATGTGGATTTTTCCCCCCTCTGAACTGAATTTTCAAAAGTACTCGTTGCTGCTTCTCTTCTCTCACATGGATGACCTGCAGCTGCCTGTCCCTCCATTCAATCTCACAACTGAACCGGCTGAACAAGGTTCTGGTACACGGGCAGTTTTCGCTGCACAGGAGAATGAAGTTGCCCTAATATCTCCTTTTGTGGCTTTTTATCCTGTGAAGCACCTTGAGATGCTGTACTATGTAATATAAGTATAAGTTGTTGGCATATTATACTGTCCATCGTTAAATGGCCCAATTCCCATCGACACTTCCATTTGTTTTATTTATGTGTCTGTAAAATGTTTTACTCTTTTGTTTTATATTCCTTGACAATTTAATTTCACATTTCCTTTGCCCTCATTGTTTTTTTTTTAACCTTCCTTCTAATCTTTGTATTTGCCCTTGTCTTGCTGTCCCCTGCTCTCCATGTATTTAGTGTATGTCTATTTCCTTCCCACCAGTTTGTATTTGGGCACGTTTTGGGTCAGGTGGGACTGACTGGGTGTGCGGCTCCAGTCAAGATCTATCACAGGCTCGATGGGCCGAATGGTCTTCTGTGCTGTACCACTCCATCACCTGTCGCAGGCTCGTCACCCTCTGGAACAAACACGTGTAACAGAGAGACCTTTAAAAGAGGAACTGGCTAAGGTCCTGAGAGGACATTGTGAGTTACATGGAGTTAGTGGCCAGGTTAGATTATGATGTGTCCTCCTGGAGCCTCAGGGTGTTGACAGAGCAGCTGCCCAGAGGATTTTCCTGAATTGGCGAGAGTCCTTTCCATTCCAAGAGATTACATTCATGTGTAAGGAGGGATGGGAGAGCGTGAGGTTCTACTGTCTACTGGATGGGGCGAGCTCGATGGATCTGATAGTCTTTATGTACGTTTGTGCAGCTGACTGGGGATTCAGTTCAGGTCGTACCTGGTAAGTGGCTCAGAGAGTTCACCCAATCAGCAGCTCTGTCTAAGGGCAACAGACTGGCATCGTGGTCATATTACTGGACTAGTAATCCAGAGACACAAGTTCAAATCCCACCAAGACAGCTGGGGAATTGAAATTCAGTTAATCAAATCAGAATTCGGAATTAAAACTGAAGATGAAGAGAACTCTTCACTTTTCTGGTCCTTATTCTAGCCCGCGCACAAATCAGAAAAAAACACAAAAAGTTTGTCCAATTTGAATCCACGTTTATTTCCAGATTTCACATTGAAGTCGTTGAATTAACGTGACTTGATAGAGAATTGACGGATGGATAGGTTCCTGTCTGCTCCGTCCAGCATGTCCCACACAACTGCGATTCCTTCTCATCACAACACAGATTGACTCCCCACCCCACCCTCGACCATGTGATCTCCTGAGAGAGGCGAAAAACCAGACATAGAAACCCAGGCCAATTTGGGAAAAAGATCTGGGAAATTCCTCTCCGACCCCCTTAGGCGATCGAAATGAGTCCAGGAGATCACTCTAGCCCTCTTCAGCCACTGCTTTCCAAGACAATAGCTTTCCCAGGCACCATCTGAACACACTGCCTCAGAGTTTAGTCTCCAACCATCTGCACTCTAGCTCTGTACTAGCATGTCCAGGGTTCCCACTTCCCTGCGAACTGTGACATCTTTGAATTTGTTGGGAACTGATGCCATTCCTATAGTCTGTGCTGGGCTCTCAGTGGATTGGAACTGAGTTACATAGCCAGCAATGTTTGGATGGAACATCAGCTCCGAAATATTGACGGCCAAATGGGGGGGAATGTGGATCTAATTATCGGGATGCATCGGCACAATTTCCCTGGGGAAAACTTGGTAAAGCGTGACCTCCCTTTTAAGCCATTTTTTCAATGCCTTATCCGTGGAGGGCACGCCCACATGCTTTTCCCCTCCCTCCGTCCCTCCCCGGCTCCCGTGCTGCGTTCAATTTTAGCACACCCCAGAACTCAGCTTGTTGACACCCAAAGACAACCCAGAACAAGGAAACTACATACCAAACACCCCCTCCAATTCCCAAGGGGCACCCAGGTGGGTGGAAAAAGCCTCGTCAATCGGAAAATGAAGAGAACCTTACAAGGGAGCAGCTTGCAAAGGATCAGCTTCCAAGGGCGCTGATCATCATTCAGACATTCTAGACGCACTGCTGCCAACGAACCAAGTAGTGCTGAGGGCGAGGAGGGTGGAGGGGCCTGTCTGTGAACAGGGGCGAAAGAGACCAAGGACAGACATGATAAAAGTGAGCATCACAACCATGAGTGTCACATTGCTGCTATACCCTAATCTGATGGGGATTCCATCTGAACAGCCAGACCGTCAATCAGAAGCTGGAAAGACCCAAATCTCCTTCAGCTTACTGTTTGGTTCTGGCGCTGGCTCCCACGAATAACACACACTTTCATCAACTTGTCCTGGGAGCCGGAGTCTGTTCCCATGCAGGTTCAACCCTTCTCACCCTGAGCACCAGTTGGACAGTGTCCAGCCGTGTGTGGAGGACGCTGGAATGAAAACTGATGTTTCCCTTACTAAAGGTAGGGTCGTCTTTAATCTCCAAATAACTTGGCTTTCTCCGTGGGCTCCTGAAATCAGACCGGCAGTATTCAACACCAGGATGTAGAAGGAGGACGGTTTGTGAGGTCAATGAAGGGTTAACCAGAACCACCATCTGCTGTAAATTTCCCGAGCATCCTGGAGATCAGGCTACCCTGAGCAACAGAATCTCGAAACCAAAGAACCACAGACAGTCCAGCCTCCACCATGACTGCTTGAGGTCCCCCAGCAGATTGGGGATTGTCCGGTGATACGAGCAAGTCGATCGATCTGGTAAACCCCCCCCACCCACCGCCAAGTCCTGAAGATATTCTGGACCACCTCAGTGTGGATCATCCACTCGGAAGGTGAACTACACAGCAGCTGAGTGTGTTGACTGTTGTGTTGTTCACCCCGGCCAAATGTGGCAGCAAAAGTGTCACCCCGTCCTACAAGCACCAATGGGAAGCAACGTATCTCCTTGACAGAGGGACCCAGGGGGGAGTCCCACCCTGTTGACATACCGGACGACTGTCATATTGTCTGTCTGCAGACACACTGACTTACCCCGCCGTCCCGAGTCTGAAAGTGCACACTGTCCTAATATACCGTTCACACCCTGACCGAGCCTGTTGAAATGCCAAGTGAGCTCAAGCACGCCCACTGGCCTGGAAGCCCATTCATCCTGAATGTGACCTCCCCCAACATCACCCATTTGTCAAAGCATTAGCTGAAGAACCTGGAGAAAACAGTGTTCCCCAAGAGCATCAGCTCGAGTTCAGATGCTGTGACAAAGGCGAGCTGTGGAAACATTACTGGCAGTGGGGATAGTTATCCAGAAGTTTCACCTGGAGAAATCTCCCCAACAGTTCTCTTCTGGAGAACTATCCCTGACTCTCAGTCCCAATACTAAAAGACCATGGTGTCACCTGCCAGAATGGCCACTGGTAGATGGTTCCTCTGAGCATCAAAGCAAACCACATTGTGAGAAACATGGAGGCTCAAGCTGCCAATTCAGAGGATACTCACTACTTCTGGTCTCTTTAACCCAAGAGTGATCCCCCCCTTCCAACTGGCAAAGGCAGGATCACTGCTTGGGGGGGTGCAGCCGGACAGGGTATCAAAGATGAAGTGTTGCGAGCTGCCTGAATTCCAGGTCCGAATCTGCAATGCAGGGAGCTAGCATGGTACAAAGGACATTCCGTTCCGGATACAGCCTGGGAAAGGCTGTTGGAGGTGAGTGGATTGGTGACTGTGAGTGTATTGGTGGGTTGATGGAAGGGGCCTACAGACTAAGTTCTAGAGTGAGCAGTGTCCACATCTTAAATGCCAATTGGGGAATGCCTGAAGGTTCTGCCGCAGCAGCTCCTCCACTTGCTCACCAAAGGCGGCCTCGGCACCAAGGGGCATCTGCAGTACCTGAAGAAAGCCCAAGGTGCTTGGCCATACTAATCGGTGATGCAAGATCCACTGGGCGATAGACTCTGCTCCTACAATGAGGGCATCCACACAGCCAGCTGCTGCAGTCGATGTTCTGTGTAGGTGGTCCGCACACCGTATCCACTCACCTGCCGGTGAGGCCGCCTCCCCAGTGGATATGGTGGTAGGGAATTGGGGGAGATGTGCCAAACCCTGCAGGAAGCTGCGCCAGATCCCACTTGTGGGTGGAACCAGGCGATAACTTTCCTTCTGATACCTTCACGACTACAGTTGACCAGATACCAGTAAACTGCAAGGTGTGAAGCAGGGTGCTGGAGGTCCTATGGATACTGTCTAACCTGGCCTTAACCGGAGGACACTTATCAAGGGAAAAACAATCCAGCAAAGGTCGATGCTTGTGGCTTTTTGCAAAACCCCAAGCATGGACTCAAACCCCCAAGTGAAAGGACTTCCGGAAGCCACAGTTTCAGACTCAAGGTCAACCTCGTGTTAAATACATGAAAGCCTAAACGACTGGAGGTCGTGGTCCGACTCAGGCTCCCAACTGGGCTTCCGAGGCAGGATGCCTCCAGGAAGCTTCCAAGGGCTCAACCGACAGGGAAGGTTGATAATAGTAAATCTCGGGGAACAGAGTCGAGGGCGGCTGGATTGGCTACGAGCTCATGAACACGAGGGCCGATGGAGATAAACCCTCGACACATGTTCCCCTGCCACTCGGGGGAGGTGCCAGTGAGGCACAGGTACCCTCCCTGCGTGAGAGAGCCCTTGGAACCTAGATACCCCTTAAGAATTGCAGGGAGTGGCTGAAGGTGAGTCCACAGAGGTGAGGAGGCAGACACAGATCGATAAAAAGTGAACAGAGACCTGCGACTGCTCTCACCAAAGTGGCAATCACCCCCAACCTAGGTGACCCTGAGTGGGGTCGAGTCCCCCAAGGGTGGTGACCCCAGATAAGCTGCCGCCAACTGGAGACCAATGTCCCAGGGCTGGGTTGGTGTCACCAGAGGATGGCTCTGGTGAAGGACCACCAACACTAGCTGGTGGGGCTTGGGGGAACCAGCCTTATACTGGCACCAGTCGGCACGGACTCCTCAGAGCTGGCTGGCGCCAGGGGAGGACTCTTCCTCAAATTCTGGGAGGTCTCAGTACAAGTTGGTACCGGGGCCTCACCCGATTGTGCGGAGGGGATGGCAGCAACTGGCAGGCGAGTGGCCTGAACCAGCCGGTCCCACTCGACACAATCGAGGCAACAACCAGAGCGTTCCCCCTTGAGACCTTCAACTTCAGTCCCAAGGTGGAGCTCCAGCCGATATTGGTCAGAGCTGACTGTACGGACTGGGTCCTAGCCAGTGCCAGTGCAGTTAGTCCTGAGCAATATCAAACTGAGCCTGGAGTTGGAGCAGGGTTACTGCTTGATGCCGATGCGGGGACATGAGGGCCGGACGTGAAGGTCCAGCCTGGGGGCTAAGATGGGGAAGAGGGTGTGGGGCAAATTTCCCAATTTAGGCGGCACAGTGGCGCAGTGGCTAGCACCGCAGCCTCACAGCTCCAGCGACCCGGGTTCACTTCTGGGTACTGCCTGTGTGGAGTTTGCAAGTTCTCCCTGTGTCTGCGTGGGTTTCCTCCGGGTGCTCCGGTTTCCTCCCACAAGCCAAAAGACTTGCAGGTTGGTAGGTAAATTGGCCATTATAAATTGCCCCTAGTATAGGTAGGTAGTAGGGAAATATAGGGACAGGTGGGGATGTGGTAGGAATAGGGATTAGTGTAGGATTAGTATAAATGGGTGGTTGATGGTCGGCACAGACTCGGTGGGCCGAAGGGCCTGTTTCAGTGCTGGATCTTTAAACATAAACATAAACAACAATAAAAATAGATGTCGAAGTAAATCTAGGAGGAGCTGATGGGGATGATAGACCTGGTGGGGATGGGAAATAAACCAGAAGGGAGAGAGAGTCGGTTTCACACCATCTCCAGCCATCGGAGGAGTGTCTAGATGGACCAGTGGCTGGGTTGTTGTTGGCCGTCAAATTAAACCAACAAATGAACAGATGTGGAGTTGGCACTGAGAAATGGATGGGACACAGAGGGATGGGGTGAGGAGAATTTCAGGGACACGGCTCCCTCCTTTGTAGTATTTTGAGTTGGTTTGGGGCAGGATGTGCTGCTTGTTGTGTGTCGTGATGCACTTGTTCCTTGTGCTTTTGTTACTCATCCTTTAGTCTGTGGGTAATTTGATGGAAATTTCCTCTTGCTCATCCTGACACCAACCATGTATGTCTGGAAGAAGAAGCAAAAAACAGATCAGAATCACTGGATTGTAACGAGACATCTCTAGGCATTTTCTAATTCCACTGCTAGTTAAACCATTTAACCTGGAAATGCTGAATGCAGATTCAGAGTGCACCATTACTTATGGACGTGTCTCTTTTCTGGTGATGTTCCTGGCCACAGATTCTGATGTTAGCTGAGTATTAAAGATTCTGGAGTCAATCAGTTGATTCCTTCTCCAGAATCACAGTGAAGCTCCAGAATGGCTGCAATGCCATCAGGTGATCCAGGGTCACTGGCACCAGGAGCTTGTCTGACACAATGAGAGGCTTTTAGAGGGCAGTACCTGAGGCATCTGACCTGGGAGGAGGGCCTTGGCATGGAGCGAGGGATTGATGAGGTCAGAGGACAGCAGAAATGCTTGGGTCAAGTGTTTCTAACCGATTCCTTCAGTATCATTGACTGAGGCCCAGACTGAGCTCCAGATTTTTTACAGTTTTAAATAAGATCTAAACTTTTTCGGAACGGAACTCGAGCAATATTTCCATGATCTGTTTAACACACCCACTCCCTTCCCTCACCCCCTGGAAGACATGACTACCTACAGACCATGTTACCTACAGCTCCAAAGAATGGAAGGGATTGATAACGTACCTATTTGCTCCAATAGCTAGCTCTGTCAGTCGCACCATCTTGTGAAGGTTTTCTTCCTCCCTCCCTCTCTCAGCTCGCTGTCTTCTCCATCACAAAACTGCTCAGATCTTCTCCCCGACCACATTCACTCCGAGACAGATCAGCCAGTTAGTTGCAGTCAGTGCAGCTCCCTTTCCTTCACTAAAACTGCTTGTACTGCCTCCTGCCTCAAATTAACTCAGTTTACAAACCGATTGCGATGTCTGATCTCACTGTGATGGACAGTGTGAGGGTCAGACTTGCTCTGTGATGTCACGGTTTGACCCGTCCAGTTAAACAAGTCTCACCTTGATCAAACTGAGTGTTACAAAACCCTGTGAGTTTCCTTGGATTGCAATAACTTGATATTTCAGAATGCACTAACATTTTCCCAGTCTCTGTAATCCACTGATTTTGACCTGTCTCTGGGATCCGTTAGTTTTCCAATGCCGGTTAAGTTTGGGGTGTGTTCAAAGCTGACAACTTCAATTTTATTCTTTGGAACTGCAGTCCGAGTTGCTCATGAATCATTTTTTTGTTTGTGAAATATTTCATTAGAGAATGGGAATTATCATGGGAAACACAGTGGTTAGCACCGCAGCCTCACAGCTCCAGCCACCCGGGTTCAATTCTGGGTACTGCCTGTGTGGAGTTTGCAAGTTCTCCCTGTGTCTGCGTGGGTTTCCTCCAGGTGCTCCGGTTTCCTCCCCCATGCCAAAGACTTGCAGGTTGATAGGTGAATTGGCCATTGTAAATTGCCCCTAGTATAGGTAGGGGAATATAGGGACAGGTGGGGATGTGGTAGGGATGTAGGATTAATATAAATGGGTGGTTGATGGTCGGCACTAGTTCGGTGGGCCGAAGGGCCTGTTTCAGTGCTGTATCTCTAAACTAAACTAAACTAAACTAAACTCTTTGATAAGCCAGATTGCCGATGCTTAACACATTCATATGATGCTGTTGCCAAAATATAAACCATGTTGAAATTCTTTTGCCTATTATATGCCCATTCTGAAGGTTTGTTCATAGCTTCTTGCACCGTGTCGCAGTCTTGCACGATGTTGACACCCCTCCCTCCCTCCCTGTTTGGTGTAAACTGCATTCATATACGTTATGAACAGCACTGATTCTTGTGGAACATTACTTCCCACCTTCTGCCGTTCCAAATTACAACCCTTTACCCCGACAGTCTGTCTTGCAAATGGCTAACTAATTATTCTGCTACTTGTCCCCTGACTCCTCATTCTCTGACCTGATTCATGAGTCTATTATGTGGTATCATATCCCAGATCTTTGAAAACCCACAGAATCACAGAATTGTTACAGTGCAGAAGGAGGTCACACAGCCCATCGTGTCTGCACGGTCTCTCCGAAAGAGCAATTCGCTCAGTTCCATTCCCCCGCCTTCTCCCGGTAACCCTGCACATTCTTCCTTTTCATATAACTGTCTGATTCCGTTTTGTATGCGTCAGTTGAACCTGTCTCGACCACGTTCCCAGGCAGTGCGTTCCAGACCTGAACCACTCACTGTACTCTCTCCAATGCCCTCACATATACCCTAAAGTGCGGTGCCCAGAACTGGACGCAGCACTCCAGCTGAGGACTAACTAGTGTCTTATACAAGTTCAACATAACCTCCTTGCTCTTGTACTCTCTGCCCCTATTAATAAAGCCCAGGATACTGTATGCTTTATTAATCGCACTCTCAACCTGTCCCGCTACCTTCAATGACTTATGCGCATATGCATGCAGGTCCCTCTGCTCCTGCAGCCTCTTTAGAATTGTACCCTTTGTTTTATGTTGTCTCTCCATGTCTTTCCTCCCAAAATTAATCACTTCACATTTCTCTGCATTGAACTTCATCTTCCCATTCCACCAACCTGCCCATGTCCTTTTGAAGTTCTACACTATCCTCCTCACAGTTCACAATGCTTCCAAGTTTCGTATCATCTGCAGACTTTGAAATTGTGCCCTGTACACCAGGGTCTCGGTCATTAATATATATCAGGAAAAGCAAGGCTCCCAACATTGACCCCTGGGAAACTCCGTCACAAACCTTCCTCCAGCCTAAAATCATCCATCAACCACAACTCTCTGTTTTCTGTCACTCAGCCGATTTCGTATCCATGTTGCTACCGTCCCTTTTATTCAATGAACTACAAGTTTGCTCACAAGTCTGTTGTGTGGCACTGTATCAAACGCCTTTTGTAATCCATGTACACCACATCAACAGCATTGCCCTCATCAACCCTCTCTGTTACCTCCTCAAAAAACTTCAGCAAGTTAGTTAAACATGATTTTCCCAGTCCATGCTGACTTTCCTTAATTAACCCACATTTGTCCAAGTGACTAGTAATTATTCTTTTTATCAATTTCCCCACCTGACTAGCCTGTAGTTGCTGGGCTTATCTTTACACCCTTTTTTGAACAATTCTCCAGTCCTCTGGCACCACCCCCAAATCGAAGGAAAAGTGAAACATTATGGCCAGTGCCTCTGCAATTTCCACCCTCACATCCCTCAGTATCCATGGATGCATCTCATCCGGTCCTGGTGTTTTATCCACTTTCAGTACAGACAGCCTATATAATATATCTTCTTTATCAATTTTAAACCCCTCCAGTGTCTGAATACCTCCTCTTTCACCATTGCCTGGGTTGCAAGGAGGGAGACAGAAAGCAGGAAACTACAGGCCAGTTAGCTTAACATCTGTCTTAGGGAAAATGTTGGAAGCTATTATTTAAGATGTAATAGCAAAAGTTGGAGGATCAAGGTTATCTTGGAGAGTTGTGGGGCTGGACGAGATTACAGAGGTCGCACTTGAACCACAAAGCTTTCATATCTGTCTCCATTCGCTAAAGTGGGCAATGGTCCCACCGCAATATGGGCAGTCAATGTGAGAGGCTCGGTACCATCAGGAAGAATTGGTCATGTCCTGTATTCTCATGAGTGTGTTTGACAAGTGCCTTCAGCTCCAAAATCAAGTAAGATATCTGACTAATCAGGTGCCATTTTCTCAGTGGTGGGAAAACTGCCGTTACATCTGGGCACATCCCCGACAACGGTCACAAATAAAATGCAGGGAACTAACAACAGAAAGGAGCCTTACTGTGCTCTTTACGGCATTCATTGAAAACAATCTCAAAATTGCTTTTTCCTTTCAAAGCCTCATCTGTTAAAGTGGAGACCAATTTAGCCACCAGATGCTGAATCCCCAACAGTCCTCAGTGTTATCCTCTTGTGACATGCTAACAGTTAGAACATACAACAGTACAGCACAGTACAGGCCCTTCGGCCCACGATGTTGTGCCGACCCTTTAACCTACTCTAAGATCAAACTACCTGCATACCCTTCATTCTACTATCATCCATGTATCATCCAGTTAGCTGGCGTTGCCTGTGGGTTTCTGCAGCTGAGGCATTTCGCACGGGTTTTGCGACCTCAGTACATTTTCGCAGAGCCACAGGGCAGCTGGGTGGAAAGGAACGGAAGAAAGTATTACAGTTACTCGCAACTGAACTCTGCAGGTTTTACCCAACCAGCCTGATCTTACATGTGCTGTGGGTGTGAGGCTACATTCTCCATCCTCGACCATGAACGATACGCAAAGCTCTGGTGTTCTGCAAAACCTGCGAGGAGCTTCACTGCTCTCTTTAGCCAGTCTGTGTGATACTAAGAAACATGATTATCCCCTCAGCACGGAATAGTTTATTCTGGAACATTAATCGATGGAAACCACCTCCCAGATAAATGATGCATTCAGTAAGGCTCCGGCATGTATCCGCAGTTTTACGACATACCTACACGATATATAGAAACTGCATAAGTGACTGTTCATCATTGTATCTCAGTCCAAACATTCTACGTAGCGGTATTTTAACACAGTTTGAATTCTGATTGTGATTTTTCCATAGAATTTGCTGCACGTAAACAGGCCATTTGGTCAGAATATGGGTATGGTAGCCTACTGCTGAAAGTAACCCAGAATGCCTGGACTAATGATTGGAAATTGTCAGTTCAAATCCCACCGTAACCACAGGGGAGTTCAAAATTCTGATAATTAAATACATTTTGAATTATCAGCGATAGTGACTATGATTGTCACAAAAAAAACCATCTGGTTCACTCATGCCCTTTCGATAAGAAAATCTACCGTTCTTACTCAGTCTGGTCTCTCTGTGACTCCAGAACCAAAGTTATGTGGTTGACTCTTCAATGTCTTCTGAATTAGCCTCACAAACCTCTCAGCTGTATTCAGGAAGTTGGCTCGCCACCAGCTTCTCGAGGGCACTTCGGGATGGGTAATAAATACTGGCCTTGCCAGTGATGCTCAATGAATGATATTTTAAAAAAACAATCCATGCCAGTATTTATGCTCCACATGAGCCTCCTCCCACCCTTCTTCATCCAATCACCCTTCTTCAGCCAATCCTGTCAGCATAGCTTTCTATTCTTTTCCACTGCTAATATGATAATGAGTTCTACATTTTCACCATTCCCCAGGTAAAGGAGTTTCTCTTGAATTCCTTATTGGATTTATTGGTTACTATCTTGTAGTGATAGCCCCAAGTCCTGGTTTCCCCCAATGAGTGGTTTGTGCATGATTTACATTAACCTGCTGTTAGTGGCAGAGGGTGGTGGGTGCCTGGAACGTATTGCCAGCGGAGGTGTTAGACGCGGGCATGATAACATCTTTTAAGATGTATCTAGACAGATACATGAATGGGCATGAAGCAAAGAGATACAGACCCTTAGAAAATAGGCGACAGGTTTAGATTTAGGATCTGGATCGGCGCAGGCTTGGAGGGCCGAAGGGCCTGTTCCTGTGCTGTAATTTTCTTTGTTTTTTGTTCTTTGTTCATGTGAAGCACAAGTTTCATCAAATCATCCAATATTTTTGCACTTTATTTTAATGTCAGCTGTGGCTCAGTTGATCGCGCTCTCACAGCTGGAGGTTGTGGTTAAGTTAAACCCCTACACAAAAAGATTCCTCAGACATATCAAGTCCAATTTCCTGAGGGAAATGGAGAACCCACAGCCACGGGATAGGCCAACTACAAGACTACCACTTGTTATAACAGACTGCGCGACAACCCAAGGCCCTAATACCCCCTACCCCTGAACCCAAAGACCTAAACCGAAGGCCCTGCCCTTAGGCCCAAAACCCTGACCCCAACACCAGCCCTAGCCCTAACCCCAATCCCCACAACACTCATGTAACCCCCGCCCCAGACCCAGCCAGGACCCTAAAATCTAACCCCAAAACCAACGACCCGACCCCAGCCCCAACCCTAGCCCAACCCCCCATAACATCAATGTAACTCTTGCCCCTAGATCCAGACCCAACCTTAAGGCTTAACTCCAAAGCCTAAAGCCCCGACCACAGCCCCAACTCCAACACTTAACCCTAAACCTAACTCCAACACGTAATCCTAGCTGTAACTCTAACCCGCCTCCAAACCTAAACTTAACCCTAAAAGCCCCCCGTCCGTTGTGACTGTCCAAGCAGTGCCAAAAAATAAATGCCTTATAGGCAACAGAATCCAAGTTCAGCTGGTCGATACACAGACATGGCGCGTGCCATTAAACAAGACATAAGAAAATTAAATTCTGCACTTTCAAGGCCATCTGGCCTGTGCTGCCATGGTCTCTACTGGGGAACAGTCGTGCCTAAGCTCACACCCCAATACCAAACTTGCGGGCCCTTCACCCCCAGGAATACATCCAATTCCCATTCCATTCCCAAATAATTATGTAACAAATAAACCAAAGTTTTAAATTAACACCTGAGTGTAATGGGTGTAGGGTTACAGATCTCTTAGATAGGCAGGTCAGTTTTAATTATAATTATAATTAAATCCCCCCTCTTAGATAGGCAGGTTAATATTAATTATCATTCAATCCCTCCTCACTTCTGCATTTTAAATTTAGAATATAAATGTATTGCTGTTACAAGGACCTACCACACAGTGGCGCTGGGGAGCTAAAGCAACCCATTAATGTCCCAGGACTGGGTGATTTTACTGTTTGTTTGTTGATGGACTTGGGGTGACCCAGCATGGGGTAGGGCTCTGTTACCATGGCAAACAGGTTATTTTGCAGGGCCACAAATGCACAGATCGGGCTTCCCATGGGACCATTTAAATTTAAACTTTAAAAACTTAAAAAAGCTGCAATTGTTTCAAACCCAGTGGGTCAATTAAAATTAAATTTAAAAGCAGCCTAATTGTTCCCCTTTGTTTCAGGACTAGGTTTTTTTTTGCAGAGGTTACAAAGAACAAAGAACAGTACAGCACAGCAACAGGCCATTCGGCCCTCCAAACCTGCGCCGATCTTGATGCCTGCCTAAACTAACACCTTCTGCACTTCCGGGGCCCATATCCCTCTATTCCCTTCCTATTCATGTATTTGTCAAGATGTCTCTTAAACGTCGCTATCGTATCTGCTTCCACCACCTCCCCTGGCAGCAAGTTCCAGGCACTCACCACCCTCTGTGTAAAAAACTTGTCTCGCACATCCCCTCTAAACTTTGCTCCTCGCACCTTAAACCTATGTCCCTTAGTAACTGACTCTTCCACCCTGGGAAAAAGCTTCTGACTATCCACTCTGTCCATGCCGCTCATAACTTTGTAAACCTCTATCATGTCAACCCTCCACCTTCGTCGTTCCAGTGAAAACAATCCGAGTTTTTCCAATCTCTCCTCATAGCTAATGCCCTCCAGACCAGGCAACATCCTGGTAAACCTCCTCTGTACCCTCTCCAAAGCCTCCACGTCCTTCTGGTAGTGTGGCGAGCAGAATTGCACGCAATATTCTAAGTGTGGCCTAACTAAGGTTCTGTACAGCTGCAACATGACTTCCCAATTTTTATACTCTATGCCCCGACCGATGAAGGCAAGCATGCCGTATGCCTTCTTGACTACCTTATCCACCTGCGTTGCCACTTTCAGTGACCTGTGGACCTGTACGCCCAGATCTCTCTGCCTGTCAATACTCCTAAGGGTTCTGCCATTTACTGTATACCTCCCACCTGCATTAGACCTTCCAAAATGCATTACATCATACTTGTCTGGATTAAACTCCATCTGCCATTTCTCCGCCCAAGTCTCCAACCGATCTACGTCCTGCTGTATCCTCTGACAATCCTCATCATTATCCGCAACTCCACCAACCTTTGTGTCGTCCGCAAACTTACTAATCAGACCAGCTACATTTTCCTCCAAATCATTTATATATACTACAAACAGCAGAGGTCCCAGCATTGATCCCTGCGGAACACCACTAGTCACATCCCTCCATTCAGAAAAGCACCCTTCCACTGTTACCCTCTGTCTTCCAGGACCGAGCCAGTTCTGTATCCATCTTGCCAGCTCACCTCTGATCCCGTGTGACTTCACCTTTTGTACCAGTCTGCCATGAGGGACCTTGTCAAAAGGCTTTACTAAAGTCCATATAGATAACACCCACTGCCCTTCCTTCATTAATCATCTTTGTCACTTCCTCAAAAAACTCAATCAAATTAGTGAAACACGACCTCCTCTTCACAAAACCATGCTGTCTCTCGCTAATAAGTTCATTTGTTTCCAAATGGGAGTATATCCTGTCCTGAATAATCCTCTCTAATAGTTTACCTACCACTGACGTAAAGCTCACCAGCCTATAATTTCCTGGATTAACCTTGCCACCCTTCTTAAACAAAGGCACAACATTGGCTATTCTCCAGTCCTCTGGGACCTCACCTGTCGCCAATGAGGATGCAAAGATCTCTGTCAAGGCCCTAACAATTTCTTCCCTTGCCTCCCTCAGTATTCTAGGGTAGATCCCATCAGGCCCTGGGGACTTATCTACCTTAATGCTTTGCAAGACACCCAACACCTCCTCCTTTTTGATAATGAGATGACTGAGACTATCTACGCTCCCTTCCCTAGGCCCATCATCCACCAAGTCCTTCTCTTTGGTGAATACTGATGCAAAGTACTCATTTAGCACCTCGCCCATTTTCTCTGGCTCCACACATAGATTCCCATCTCTGTCCTTGAGTGGGCCGACCCTTTCCCTGGACCCTTTTCCTTAATCCTGTTTGCCAATGACTTTTCATGACCCCTTTTAGCCCTCCTAACTCCTTGCTTAAGTTCCTTCCTACTGTATTTATATTCCTCAAGTGCTTCATCTGTTCCTAGCCTTCCAGCCCTTACAAATGCTTCCTTTTTCTTTTTGACTAGGCTCACAATATCCCGTGTCATCCAAGCTTCCCGAAACTTGCCAAACTTGTCTTTCTTCCTCACAGGTACATGCTGGTCCTGGATTCTAATCAGCTGACGTTTGAAAGACTCCCACATGTCAGATGTTGATTTATCCTCAAACAGCCGCCCCCAATCTAAATTCTTCAGTTCCTGCCTAATATTGTTATAATTAGCCTTCCCCCAATTTAGCACCTTCACCCGAGGACTACTCTTATCCTTATCCACAAGTACCTTAAAACTTAGGGAATTATGGTCACTGTTCCCGAAATACTCCCCCACTGAAACTTCGACCACCTGGCCAGGCTCATTCCCCAATACCAGGTCCAAAATGGCCCCATCCCCAGTTGGACGATCTACATACAGTTTCAAGAAGCCCTCCTGGATGCTCCTCACAAATTCTGCCCCATCCAAGCCCCTAGCTCTAAGTGAGTCCCAGTCAATATAGGGGAAGTTAAAATCACCCACCACCACAACCCTGTTACCTTTACATCTTTCCAAAATCTGTCTACATATCTGCTCCTCTACCTCCCGCTGGCTGTTGGGAGGCCTGTAGTAAACCCTCAACATCGTGACTGTAGCCTTCATATTCCTGAGCTCCACCCATATTGCCTCGCTGCATGACCCCTCTGAGGTGTCCTCCCGCAGCACAGCTGTGATATTCTCCTTAACCAGTAATGCAACTCCCCCACCCCTTTTACATCCCCCTCTATCCCGCCTGAATCTTCTAAATCCTGGAACATTTAGCTGCCAATCCTGCCCTTCCCTCAACCAAGTCTCTGTAATAGCAACAACATCATATTTCCAAGTACTAATCCAAGCTCTAAGTTCATCTGCCTTACCTGTTATTCTTCTCGCATTGAAACAAATGCACTTCAGACCACCAGTCCCGCTGTGCTCAGCAACATCTCCCTGCCTGCTCTTCCTCTTAGTCCTACTGGCCTTATTTACTATGTCCTCCTCATTTATTTCACTAGCTGTCCTACTTCTCTGGTTCCCACCCCCCTGCCACACTAGTTTAAACCCTCCCGAGTGACGCTAGCAAACCTCGCAGCCAGGATATTAGTGCCCTTCCAGTTTAGATGCAACCCGTCCTTCTTGTACAGGTCCCATCTGTCCCTGAAGAGAGCCCAATGGTCCAGATATCTGAAACCCTCCCTTCTACACCAGCTGCTCAGCCACGTGTTTAGCTGCACTATCTTCCTATTTCTAGCCTCACTGGCACGTGGCACAGGGAGTAATCCAGAGATTACAAGCCTAGAGGTCCTGTTTTTTAACTTACTACCTAACTCCCTCAACTCCCCCTGCAGGATCTCATCACTCTTCCTGCCTATGTCATTGGTACCGATGTGTACCACAACCTCTGGCTGTTCACCCACCCCCTTCAGAATGCCCCTTGGCCGTTCAGAGACATCCTTGACCCTGGCACCAGGGAGGCAACATACCATCCTGGAGTCTCTTTCACGTCCACAGAAGCGCCTATCTGTGCCCCTGACTATAGAGTCCCCTATAACTATTGCTCTTCTGCACTTTGTCCCTCCCTGCTGAACAACAGCCTGCTGCTGTTTTCTTCTGATAGGCCATCGCCCCCCAACAGTATCCAAAATGGTATACTTGTTAGAGAGGGGGATAGCCACAGGGGATTCCTGTACTGACTGCCTGCCCCTTCTAGCGGTCACCCATCTATCTGCCTGCACCTTGGGTGTAACCACTTCTCTAAAACTCCTGTCTATGATGCTCTCTGCCACCTGCATGCTCCTAAGTGCATCCAGTTGCCGCTTCAACCGATCCATGCGGTCTGTGAGGAGCTGCAACTGGGTACACTTCCTGCAGATGTAGTCGGCCGGAACGCTGGAAGGTTGTGGAGCACAAGGTAAACCCAACACGTGGTGGGGCTCTGCTACCGTGGGAACCAGGGTGTTTTTTTTACAGGGGCTCAATGCACAGACCACATTTCCCATTGGGTCAATTAAACTTTTAAAAAACAGCCCAATTGTTTCAGGATAAGGAGACTTTTCCCACCAATCACATTCAACAGGCAGCTCACTCACCTTTATTCAACAGATTCTGCAATGAATCATCCATTTTCCCCTGATGAAGCTGCAGTGAACAGCGAAACGTCATTAGCAACAAAGGTATTCTTCAAAGTAACTGACACACATACACTCCTGCACACTAAAAGCCATCATCCCAGGCACACCTTTAGGGGACTGGTGAAGTCACAACTCATGCGGTTCCACCGCATATCCACAAAACTGGACGATTTCAACAAAGCGGTCACCACCCTTTTCACCGCACTGAGACGGAGGGGGTACACAAAGAGATTCCTCAGACATATCAAGTCCAATTTCCTGAGAGAGATGGAGAACCCACAGCCACGGGATAGGCCAACTACAAGACTACCACTTGTTACAACATACTGCGCAACAACTCAAGAGATAAATAGGGTAGTGAGAAACCATTTTGAAAAGTTAAAAGGGGATGTTAACTCACTGAGCCAATATAGCATAACATCAGCTTTCAAAAGAGGCAAAAACCTAAAAGACCTATTGGTCACGAGCAGCGGAAAGGCACAAGCCGTACCAAATTGCGGTGACAGACTATGTGGAACATGTAAGCACCTAAAGGTCTTAAAAATCTTACAAAACGAGAAGACAGGAAAAACCGCTTTAATAAAGCAAACAATTATATGCGAGCAACAAAATGTAGTCTATGCAATTCGATGTAAACTCTTTTTTTTTTAGTTTAAGAGGACTTGTCTTATACAAATGTCAGAATTTGGAGCAAGAGTAGGCCACTCGGCCCCTCGATAGTCAAGCCCAATGCTGTCCTCGCCTGTCCTTCACTCCTCCCTCTTTGCAGCTGTACAATGCTGCCCCAGACCACGTTAGCTATCCCATACAGACCCAGTGGTTTTTCAGGCTTTGCATGGTTCAGTGTCACAGCGTCTTTACCGAGTGCATGAGCTAGAAAACCCTGGAAATCTGTTTCTTCCATGGCTCCGCCTTTGCTGTGCTGTTTTTTTTGGGTGCATTTCCCGTACTGGTCTCCATTTTCACCTGGATCAGGGATCAGGCGGAACTGAAGCTGGTGATTCAGTCTGCAGCTAGGAAGACCCAGGGTGAAGTGAGTTTCTGCTGATGCTGAAATGAGGTCATGCTGGACAGTGTATAATTTGTGTAGCAAAAAGCAGTTTTGAAATATTTTTACAGATCAGAGTTGGGGTAATGCTTATTTTTTGCTGTGTCTGTGGACATGTTAATTTGCAGAATAAAAACCATTGAGAACAGAGTGAAAGCCCATGGGTGTGTGAACTGTTGTCTTCAATGGACATGATGTTTGCAGACAAGACTTGAGAAAGGACTGATGTGGATTTTTTCCCCCCTCTGAACTGAATTTTCAAAAGTACTCGTTGCTGCTTCTCTTCTCTCACATGGTTGACCTGCAGCTTCCTGTCCCTCCATTCAATCTCACAACTGAACCGGCTGAACAAGGTTCTGGTACACGGGCAGTTTTCGCTGCACAGGAGAATGAAGTTGCCCTAATATCTCCTTTTGTGGCTTTATATCCTGTGAAGCACCTTGAGATGCTGTACTATGTAATATAAGTATAAGTTATTGGCATATTATCCTGTCCATCGTTAAATGGCTCAATTCCCATCGAGACTTCCAGTTGTTTTATTTATGTGTCTGTAAAATGTTTTACTCTTTTGTTTTATATTCCTTGACAATTTAATTTCACATTTCCTTTGCCCTCATTGTTTTTTTTTTAACCTTCCTTCTAATCTTTGTATTTGCCCTTGTCTTGCTGTCCCCTGCTCTCCATGTATTTAGTGTATGTCTCTTTCCTTCCCACCAGTTTGTATTTGGGCACGTTTTGGGTCAGGTGGGACTGACTGGGTGTGCGGCTCCAGTCAAGATCTATCACAGGCTCGATGGGCCGAATGGTCTTCTGTGCTGTACCACTCCATCACCTGTCACAGGCTCGTCACCCTCTGGAACAAACACGTGTAACAGAGAGACCTTTAAAAGAGGAACTGGCTAAGGTCCTGAGAGGACATTGTGAGTTACATGGAGTTAGTGGCCAGGTTAGATTATGATGTGTCCTCCTGGAGCCTCAGGGTGTTGACAGAGCAGCTGCCCAGAGGATTTTCCTGAATTGGCGAGAGTCCTTTCCATTCCAAGAGATTACATTAATATGTAAGGAGGGATGGGAGAGCGTGAGGTTCTACTGTCGACTGGATGGGGCGAGCTCGATGGATCTGATAGTCTTTATGTACGTTTGTGCAGCTGACTGGGGATTCAGTTCAGGTCGTACCTGGTAAGTGGCTCAGAGAGTTCACCCAATCAGCAGCTCTGTCTAAGGGCAACAGACTGGCATCGTGGTCATATTACTGGACTAGTAATCCAGAGACACAAGTTCAAATCCCACCAAGACAGCTGGGGAATTGAAATTCAGTTAATCAAATCAGAATTCGGAATTAAAACTGAAGATGAAGAGAACTCTTCACTTTTCTGGTCCTTATTCTAGCCCGCGCACAAATCAGAAAAAAACACAAAAAGTTTGTCCAATTTGAATCCACGTTTATTTCCAGATTTCACATTGAAGTCGTTGAATTAACGTGACTTGATAGAGAATTGACGGATGGATAGGTTCCTGTCTGCTCCGTCCAGCACGTCCCACACAACTGCGATTCCTTCTCATCACAACACAGATTGACCCCCCACCCCACCCTCGACCATGTGATCTCCTGAGAGAGGCGAAAAACCAGACATAAAAACCCAGGCCAATTTGGGAAAAAGATCTGGGAAATTCCTCTCCGACCCCCTTAGGCGATCGAAATGAGTCCAGGAGATCACTCTAGCCCTCTTCAGCCACTGCTTTCCAAGACAATAGCTTTCCCAGGCACCATCTGAACACACTGCCTCAGAGTTTAGTCTCCAACCATCTGCACTCTAGCTCTGTACTAGCATGTCCAGGGTTCCCACTTCCCTGCGAACTGTGACATCTTTGAATTTGTTGGGAACTGATGCCATTCCTATAGTCTGTGCTGGGCTCTCAGTGGATTGGAACTGAGTTACATAGCCAGCAATGTTTGGATGGAACATCAGCTCCGAAATATTGACGGCCAAATGGGGGGGAATGTGGATCTAATTATCGGGATGCATCGGCACAATTTCCCTGGGGAAAACTTGGTAAAGCGTGACCTCCTTTTTAAGCCATTTTTTCAATGCCTTATCCGTGGAGGGCACGCCCACATGCTTTTCCCCTCCCTCCGTCCCTCCCCGGCTCCCGTGCTGCGTTCAATTTTAGCACACCCCAGAACTCAGCTTGTTGACACCCAAAGACAACCCAGAACAAGGAAACTACATACCAAACACCCCCTCCAATTCCCAAGGGGCACCCAGGTGGGTGGAAAAAGCCTCGTCAATCGGAAAATGAAGAGAACCTTACAAGGGAGCAGCTTGCAAAGGATCAGCTTCCAAGGGCGCTGATCATCATTCAGACATTCTAGACGCACTGCTGCCGACGAACCAAGTAGTGCTGAGGGCGAGGAGGGTGGAGGGGCCTGTCTGTGAACAGGGGCGAAAGAGACCAAGGACAGACATGATAAAAGTGAGCATCACAACCATGAGTGTCACATTGCTGCTATACCCTAATCTGATGGGCATTCCATCTGAACAGCCAGACCGTCAATCAGAAGCTGGAAAGACCCAAATCTCCTTCAGCTTACTGTTTGGTTCTGGCGCTGGCTCCCACGAATAACACTCACTTTCATCAACTTGTCCTGGGAGCCGGAGTCTGTTCCCATGCAGGTTCAACCCTTCTCACCCTGAGCACCAGTTGGACAGTGTCCAGCCGTGTGTGGAGGACGCTGGAATGAAAACTGATGTTTCCCTTACTAAAAGTAGGGTCGTCTTTAATCTCCAAATAACTTGGCTTTCTCCGTGGGCTCCTGAAATCAGACCGGCAGTATTCAACACCAGGATGTAGAAGGAGGACGGTTTGTGAGGTCAATGAAGGGTTAACCAGAACCACCATCTGCTGTAAATTTCCCGAGCATCCTGGAGATCAGGCTACCCTGAGCAACAGAATCTCGAAACCAAAGAACCACAGACAGTCCAGCCTCCACCATGACTGCTTGAGGTCCCCCAGCAGATTGGGGATTGTCCGGTGATACGAGCAAGTCGATCGATCTGGTAAACCACCCCCCCCCCCCGCCAAGTCCTGAAGATATTCTGGACCACCTCAGTGTGGATCATGCACTCGGAAGGTGAACTACACAGCAGCTGAGTGTGTTGACTGTTGTGTTGTTCACCCCGGCCAAATGTGGCAGCAAAAGTGTCACCCCGTCCTACAAGCACCAATGGGAAGCAACGTATCTCCTTGACAGAGGGACCCAGGGGGGTGTCCCACCCTGTTGACATACCGGACGACTGTCATATTGTCTGTCTGCAGACACACTGACTTACCCCGCCGTCCCGAGTCTGAAAGTGCACACTGTCCTAATATACCGTTCACACCCTGACCGAGCCTGTTGAAATGCCAAGTGAGCTCAAGCACGCCCACTGGCCTGGAAGCCCATTCATCCTGAATGTGACCTCCCCCAACATCACCCATTTGTCAAAGCATTAGCTGAAGAACCTGGAGAAAACAGTGTTCCCCAAGAGCATCAGCTCGAGTTCAGATGCTGTGACAAAGGCGAGCTGTGGAAACATTACTGGCAGTGGGGATAGTTATCCAGAAGTTTCACCTGGAGAAATCTCCCCAACAGTTCTCTTCTGGAGAACTATCCCTGACTCTCAGTCCCAATACTAAAAGACCATGGTGTCACCTGCCAGAATGGCCACTGGTAGATGGTTCCTCTGAGCATCAAAGCAAACCACATTGTGAGAAACATGGAGGCTCAAGCTGCCAATTCAGAGGATACTCACTACTTCTGGTCTCTTTAACCCAAGAGTGATCCCCCCCTTCCAACTGGCAAAGGCAGGATCACTGCTTGGGGGGGTGCAGCCGGACAGGGTATCAAAGATGAAGTGTTGCGAGCTGCCTGAATTCCAGGTCCGAATCTGCAATGCAGGGAGCTAGCATGGTACAAAGGACATTCCGTTCCGGATACAGCCTGGGAAAGGCTGTTGGAGGTGAGTGGATTGGTGACTGTGAGTGTATTGGTGGGTTGATGGAAGGGGCCTACAGACTAAGTTCTAGAGTGAGCAGTGTCCACATCTTAAATGCCAATTGGGGAATGCCTGAAGGTTCTGCCGCAGCAGCTCCTCCACTTGCTCACCAAAGGCGGCCTCGGCACCAAGGGGCATCTGCAGTACCTGAAGAAAGCCCAAGGTGCTTGGCCATACTAATCGGTGATGCAAGATCCACTGGGCGATAGACTCTGCTCCGACAATGAGGGCATCCACACAGCCAGCTGCTGCAGTCGATGTTCTGTGTAGGTGGTCCGCACTCCGTATCCACTCACCTGCCGGTGAGGCCGCCTCCCCAGTGGATATGGTGGTAGGGAATTGGGGGAGATGTGCCAAACCCTGCAGGAAGCTGCGCCAGATCCCACTTGTGGGTGGAACCAGGCGATAACTTTCCTTCTGATACCTTCACGACTACAGTTGACCAGATACCAGTAAACTGCAAGGTGTGAAGCAGGGTGCTGGAGGTCCTATGGATACTGTCTAACCTGGCCTTAACCGGAGGACGCTTATCAAGGGAAAAACAATCCAGCAAAGGTCGATGCTTGTGGCTTTTTGCAAAACCCCAAGCATGGACTCAAACCCCCAAGTGAAAGGACTTCCGGAAGCCACAGTTTCAGACTCAAGGTCACCCTCGTGTTAAATACATGAAAGCCTAAACGACTGGAGGTCGTGGTCCGACTCAGGCTCCCAACTGGGCTTCCGAGGCAGGATGCCTCCAGGAAGCTTCCAAGGGCTCAACCGACAGGGAAGGTTGATAATAGTAAATCTCGGGGAACAGAGTCGAGGGCGGCTGGATTAGCTACGAGCTCATGAACACGAGGGCCGATGGAGATAAACCCTCGACACATGTTCCCCTGCCACTCGGGGGAGGTGCCAGTGAGGCACAGGTACCCTCCCTGCGTGAGAGAGACCTTGGAACCTAGATACTCCTCAAGAATTGCAGGGAGGTGACCCCAGATAAGCGGCCGCCAACTGGAGACCAATGTCCCAGGGCTGGGTTGGTGTCACCAGAGGATGGCTCTGGTGACGGACCACCAACACTAGCTGGTGGGGCTTGGGGGAACCAGCCTTATACTGGCACCAGTCGGCACGGACTCCTCAGAGCTGGCTGGCGCCAGGGGAGGACTCTTCCTCAAATTCTGGGAGGTCTCGGTACAAGTTGGTACCGGGGCCTCACCCGATTGTGCGGAGGGGATGGCAGCAACTGGCAGGCGAGTGGCCTGAACCAGACGGTCCCACTCGACACAATCGAGGCAACAACCAGAGCGTTCCCCCTCGAGACCTTCAACTTCAGTCCCAAGGTGGAGCTCCAGCCAATATTGGTCAGAGCTGACTGTACGGACTGGGTCCTAGCCAGTGCCAGTGCAGTTAGTCCTGAGCAATATCAAACTGAGCCTGGAGTTGGAGCAGGGTTACTGCTTGATGCCGATGCGGGGACATGAGGGCCGGACGTGAAGGTCCAGCCTGGGGGCTAAGATGGGGAAGAGGGTGTGGGGCAAATTTCCCAATTTAGGCGGCACAGTGGTTAGCACCGCAGCCTCACAGCTCCAGCGACCCGGGTTCACTTCTGGGTACTGCCTGTGTGGAGTTTGCAAGTTCTCCCTGTGTCTGCGTGGGTTTCCTCTGGGTGCTCCGATTTCCTCCCACAAGCCAAAAGACTTGCAGGTTGGTAGGTAAATTGGCCATTATAAATTGCCCCTAGTATAGGTAGGTAGTAGGGAAATATAGGGACAGGTGGGGATGTGGTAGGAATAGGGATTAGTGTAGGATTAGTATAAATGGGTGGTTGATGGTCGGCACAGACTCGGTGGGCCGAAGGGCCTGTTTCAGTGCTGGATCTTTAAACATAAACATAAACATAAACAACAATAAAAATAGATGTCGAAGTAAATCTAGGAGGAGCTGATGGGGATGATAGACCTGGTGGGGATGGGAAATAAACCAGAAGGGAGAGAGAGTCGGTTTCACACCATCTCCAGCCATCGGAGGAGTGTCTAGATGGACCAGTGGCTGGGTTGTTGTTGGCCGTCAAATTAAACCAACAAATGAACAGATGTGGAGTTGGCACTGAGAAATGGATGGGACACAGAGGGATGGGGTGAGGAGAATTTCAGGGACACGGCTCCCTCCTTTGTAGTATTTTGAGTTGGTTTGGGGCAGGATGTGCTGCTTGTTGTGTGTCGTGATGCACTTGTTCCTTGTGCTTTTGTTACTCATCCTTTAGTCTGTGGGTAATTTGATGGAAATTTCCTCTTGCTCATCCTGACACCAACCATGTATGTCTGGAAGAAGAAGCAAAAAACAGATCAGAATCACTGGATTGTAACGAGACATCTCTAGGCATTTTCTAATTCCACTGCTAGTTAAGCTATTTAACCTGGAAATGCTGAATGCAGATTCAGAGTGCACCATTACTTATGGACGTGTCTCTTTTCTGGTGATGTTCCTGGCCACAGATTCTGATGTTAGCTGAGTATTAAAGATTCTGGAGTCAATCAGTTGATTCCTTCTCCAGAATCACAGTGAAGCTCCAGAATGGCTGCAATGCCATCAGGTGATCCAGGGTCACTGGCACCAGGAGCTTGTCTGACACAATGAGAGGCTTTTAGAGGGCAGTACCTGAGGCATCTGACCTGGGAGGAGGGCCTTGGCATGGAGCGAGGGATTGATGAGGTCAGAGGACAGCAGAAATGCTTGGGACAAGTGTTTCTAACCGATTCCTTCAGTATCATTGACTGAGGCCCAGACTGAGCTCCAGATTTTTTACAGTTTTAAATAAGATCTAAACTTTTTCGGAACGGAACTCGAGCAATATTTCCATGATCTGTTTAACACACCCACTCCCTTCCCTCACCCCCTGGAAGACATGACTACCTACAGACCATGTTACCTACAGCTCCAAAGAATGGAAGGGATTGATAACGTACCTATTTGCTCCAATAGCTAGCTCTGTCAGTCGCACCATCTTGTGAAGGTTTTCTTCCTCCCTCCCTCTCTCAGCTCGCTGTCTTCTCCATCACAAAACTGCTCAGATCTTCTCCCCGACCACATTCACTCCGAGACAGATCAGCCAGTTAGTTGCAGTCAGTGCAGCTCCCTTTCCTTCACTAAAACTGCTCGTACAGCCTCCTGCCTCAAATTAACTCAGTTTACAAACCGATTGCGATGTCTGATCTCACTGTGATGGACAGTGTGAGGGTCAGACTTGCTCTGTGATGTCACGGTTTGACCCGTCCAGTTAAACAAGTCTCACCTTGATCAAACTGAGTGTTACAAAACCCTGTGAGTTTCCTTGGATTACAATAACTTGATATTTCAGAATGCACTAACATTTTCCCAGTCTCTGTAATCCACTGATTTTGACCTGTCTCTGGGATCCGTTAGTTTTCCAATGCCGGTTAAGTTTGGGGTGTGTTCAAAGCTGACAACTTCAATTTTATTCTTTGGAACTGCAGTCCGAGTTGCTCATGAATCATTTTTTTGTTTGTGAAATATTTCATTAGAGAATGGGAATTATCATGGGAAACACAGTGGTTAGCACCGCAGCCTCACAGCTCCAGCCACCCGGGTTCAATTCTGGGTACTGCCTGTGTGGAGTTTGCAAGTTCTCCCTGTGTCTGCGTGGGTTTCCTCCAGGTGCTCCGGTTTCCTCCCCCATGCCAAAGACTTGCAGGTTGATAGGTGAATTGGCCATTGTAAATTGCCCCTAGTATAGGTAGGGGAATATAGGGACAGGTGAGGATGTGGTAGGGATGTAGGATTAATATAAATGGGTGGTTGATGGTCGGCACTAGTTCGGTGGGCCGAAGGGCCTGTTTCAGTGCTGTATCTCTAAACTAAACTAACCTAAACTAAACTCTTTGATAAGCCAGATTGCCGATGCTTAACACATTCATATGATGCTGTTGCCAAAATATAAACCATGTTGAAATTCTTTTGCCTATTATATGCCCATTCTGAAGGTTTGTTCATAGCTTCTTGCACCATGTCGCAGTCTTGCACGATGTTGACACCCCTCCCTCCCTCCCTGTTTGGTGTAAACTGCATTCATATACGTTATGAACAGCACTGATTCTTGTGGAACATCACTTCCCACCTTCTGCCGTTCCAAATTACAACCCTTTACCCCGACAGTCTGTCTTGCAAATGGCTAACTAATTATTCTGCTACTTGTCCCCTGACTCCTCATTCTCTGACCTGATTCATGAGTCTATTATGTGGTATCATATCCCAGATCTTTGAAAACCCACAGAATCACAGAATTGTTACAGTGCAGAAGGAGGTCACACAGCCCATCGTGTCTGCACGGTCTCTCCGAAAGAGCAATTCGCTCAGTTCCATTCCCCCGCCTTCTCCCGGTAACCCTGCACATTCTTCCTTTTCATATAACTGTCTGATTCCGTTTTGTATGCGTCAGTTGAACCTGTCTCGACCACGTTCCCAGGCAGTGCGTTCCAGACCTGAACCACTCACTGTACTCTCTCCAATGCCCTCACATATACCCTAAAATGCGGTGCCCAGAACTGGACGCAGCACTCCAGCTGAGGACTAACTAGTGTCTTCTACAAGTTCAACATAACCTCCTTGCTCTTGTACTCTCTGCCCCTATTAATAAAGCCCAGGATACTGTATGCTTTATTAATCGCACTCTCAACCTGTCCCGCTACCTTCAATGACTTATGTGCATATGCATGCAGGTCCCTCTGCTCCTGCAGCCTCTTTAGAATTGTACCCTTTGTTTTATGTTGTCTCTCCATGTCTTTCCTCCCAAAATTAATCACTTCACATTTCTCTGCATTGAACTTCATCTTCCCATTCCACCAACCTGCCCATGTCCTTTTGAAGTTCTACACTATCCTCCTCACAGTTCACAATGCTTCCAAGTTTCGTATCATCTGCAGACTTTGAAATTGTGCCCTGTACACCAGGGTCTCGGTCATTAATATATATCAGGAAAAGCAAGGCTCCCAACATTGACCCCTGGGAAACTCCGTCACAAACCTTCCTCCAGCCTAAAATCATCCATCAACCACAACTCTCTGTTTTCTGTCACTCAGCCGATTTCGTATCCATGTTGCTACCGTCCCTTTTATTCAATGAACTACAAGTTTGCTCACAAGTCTGTTGTGTGGCACTGTATCAAACGCCTTTTGTAATCCATGTACACCACATCAACAGCATTGCCCTCATCAACCCTCTCTGTTACCTCCTCAAAAAACTTCAGCAAGTTAGTTAAACATGATTTTCCTGGTCCATGCTGACTTTCCTTAATTAACCCACATTTGTCCAAGTGACTAGTAATTATTCTTTTTATCAATTTCCCCACCTGACTAGCCTGTAGTTGCTGGGCTTATCTTTACACCCTTTTTTGAACAATTCTCCAGTCCTCTGGCACCACCCCCAAATCGAAGGAAAAGTGAAACATTATGGCCAGTGCCTCTGCAATTTCCACCCTCACATCCCTCAGTATCCATGGATGCATCTCATCCGGTCCTGGTGTTTTATCCACTTTCAGTACAGACAGCCTATATAATATATCTTCTTTATCAATTTTAAACCCTTCCAGTGTCTGAATACCTCCTCTTTCACCATTGCCTGGGTTGCAAGGAGGGAGACAGAAAGCAGGAAACTACAGGCCAGTTAGCTTAACATCTGTCTTAGGGAAAATGTTGGAAGCTATTATTTAAGATGTAATAGCAAAAGTTGGAGGATCAAGGTTATCTTGGAGAGTTGTGGGGCTGGACGAGATTACAGAGGTCGCACTTGAACCACAAAGCTTTCATATCTGTCTCCATTCGCTAAAGTGGGCAATGGTCCCACCGCAATATGGGCAGTCAATGTGAGAGGCTCGGTACCATCAGGAAGAATTGGTCATGTCCTGTATTCTCATGAGTGTGTTTGACAAGTGCCTTCAGCTCCAAAATCAAGTAAGATATCTGACTAATCAGGTGCCATTTTCTCAGTGGTGGGAAAACTGCCGTTACATCTGGGCACATCCCCGACAACGGTCACAAATAAAATGCAGGGAACTAACAACAGAAAGGAGCCTTACTGTGCTCTTTACGGCATTCATTGAAAACAATCTCAAAATTGCTTTTTCCTTTCAAAGCCTCATCTGTTAAAGTGGAGACCAATTTAGCCACCAGATGCTGAATCCCCAACAGTCCTCAGTGTTATCCTCTTGTGACATGCTAACAGTTAGAACATACAACAGTACAGCACAGTACAGGCCCTTCGGCCCACGATGTTGTGCCGACCCTTTAACCTACTCTAAGATCAAACTACCTGCATACCCTTCATTCTACTATCATCCATGTATCATCCAGTTAGCTGGCGTTGCCTGTGGGTTTCTGCAGCTGAGGCATTTCGCACGGGTTTTGCGACCTCAGTACATTTTCGCAGAGCCACAGGGCAGCTGGGTGGAAAGGAACGGAAGAAAGTATTACAGTTACTCGCAACTGAACTCTGCAGGTTTTACCCAACCAGCCTGATCTTACATGTGCTGTGGGTGTGAGGCTACATTCTCCATCCTCGACCATGAACGATACGCAAAGCTCTGGTGTTCTGCAAAACCTGCGAGGAGCTTCACTGCTCTCTTTAGCCAGTCTGTGTGATACTAAGAAACATGATTATCCCCTCAGCACGGAATAGTTTATTCTGGAACATTAATCGATGGAAACCACCTCCCAGATAAATGATGCATTCAGTAAGGCTCCGGCATGTATCCGTAGTTTTACGACATACCTACACGATATATAGAAACTGCATAAGTGACTGTTCATTGTATCTCAGTCCAAACATTCTACGTAGCGGTATTTTAACACAGTTTGAATTCTGATTGTGATTTTTCCATAGAATTTGCTGCACGTAAACAGGCCATTTGGTCAGAATATGGGTATGGTAGCCTACTGCTGAAAGTAACCCAGAATGCCTGGACTAATGATTGGAAATTGTCAGTTCAAATCCCACCGTAACCACAGGGGAGTTCAAAATTCTGTTAATTAAATACATTTTGAATTATCAGCGATAGTGACTATGATTGTCACAAAAAAAACCATCTGGTTCACTCATGCCCTTTCGATAAGAAAATCTACCGTTCTTACTCAGTCTGGTCTCTCTGTGACTCCAGAACCAAAGTTATGTGATTGACTCTTCAATGTCTTCTGAATTAGCCTCACAAACCTCTCAGCTGTATTCAGGAAGTTGGCTCGCCACCAGCTTCTCGAGGGCACTTCGGGATGGGTAATAAATACTGGCCTTGCCAGTGATGCTCAATGAATGATATTTTAAAAAAACAATCCATGCCAGTATTTATGCTCCACATGAGCCTCCTCCCACCCTTCTTCATCCAATCACCCTTCTTCAGCCAATCCTGTCAGCATAGCTTTCTATTCTTTTCCACTGCTAATATGATAATGAGTTCTACATTTTCACCATTCCCCAGGTAAAGGAGTTTCTCTTGAATTCCTTATTGGATTTATTGGTTACTATCTTGTAGTGATAGCCCCAAGTCCTGGTTTCCCCCAATGAGTGGTTTGTGCATGATTTACATTAACCTGCTGTTAGTGGCAGAGGGTGGTGGGTGCCTGGAACGTATTGCCAGCGGAGGTGTTAGACGCGGGCATGATAACATCTTTTAAGATGTATCTAGACAGATACATGAATGGGCATGAAGCAAAGAGATACAGACCCTTAGAAAATAGGCGACAGGTTTAGATTTAGGATCTGGATCGGCGCAGGCTTGGAGGGCCGAAGGGCCTGTTCCTGTGCTGTAATTTTCTTTGTTCTTTGTTCTTTGTTCATGTGAAGCACAAGTTTCATCAAATCATCCAATATTTTTGCACTTTATTTTAATGTCAGCTGTGGCTCAGTTGATCGCGCTCTCACAGCTGGAGGTTGTGGTTAAGTTAAACCCCTACACAAAAAGATTCCTCAGACATATCAAGTCCAATTTCCTGAGGGAAATGGAGAACCCACAGCCACGGGATAGGCCAACTACAAGACTACCACTTGTTATAACAGACTGCGCGACAACCCAAGGCCCTAATACCCCCTACCCCTGAACCCAAAGACCTAAACCGAAGGCCCTGCCCTTAGGCCCAAAACCCTGACCCCAACACCAGCCCTAGCCCTAACCCCAATCCCCACAACACTCATGTAACCCCCGCCCCAGACCCAGCCAGGACCCTAAAATCTAACCCCAAAACCAACGACCCGACCCCAGCCCCAACCCTAGCCCAACCCCCCATAACATCAATGTAACTCTTGCCCCTAGATCCAGACCCAACCTTAAGGCTTAACTCCAAAGCCTAAAGCCCCGACCACAGCCCCAACTCCAACACTTAACCCTAAGCCTAACTCCAACACGTAATCCTAGCTGTAACTCTAACCCGCCTCCAAACCTAAACTTAACCCTAAAAGCCCCCCGTCCGTTGTGACTGTCCAAGCAGTGCCAAAAAATAAATGCCTTATAGGCAACAGAATCCAAGTTCAGCTGGTCGATACACAGACATGGCGCGTGCCATTAAACAAGACATAAGAAAATTAAATTCTGCACTTTCAAGGCCATCTGGCCTGTGCTGCCATGGTCTCTACTGGGGAACAGTCGTGCCTAAGCTCACACCCCAATACCAAACTTGCGGGCCCTTCACCCCCAGGAATACATCCAATTCCCATTCCATTCCCAAATAATTATGTAACAAATAAACCAAAGTTTTAAATTAACACCTGAGTGTAATGGGTGTAGGGTTACAGATCTCTTAGATAGGCAGGTCAGTTTTAATTATAATTATAATTAAATCCCCCCTCTTAGATAGGCAGGTTAATATTAATTATCATTCAATCCCTCCTCACTTCTGCATTTTAAATTTAGAATATAAATGTATTGCTGTTACAAGGACCTACCACACAGTGGCGCTGGGGAGCTAAAGCAACCCATTAATGTCCCAGGACTGGGTGATTTTACTGTTTGTTTGTTGATGGACTTGGGGTGACCCAGCATGGGGTAGGGCTCTGTTACCATGGCAAACAGGTTATTTTGCAGGGCCACAAATGCACAGATCGGGCTTCCCATGGGACCATTTAAATTTAAACTTTAAAAACTTAAAAAAGCTGCAATTGTTTCAAACCCAGTGGGTCAATTAAAATTAAATTTAAAAGCAGCCTAATTGTTCCCCTTTGTTTCAGGACTAGGTTTTTTTTTGCAGAGGTTACAAAGAACAAAGAACAGTACAGCACAGCAACAGGCCATTCGGCCCTCCAAACCTGCGCCGATCTTGATGCCTGCCTAAACTAACACCTTCTGCACTTCCGGGGCCCATATCCCTCTATTCCCTTCCTATTCATGTATTTGTCAAGATGTCTCTTAAACGTCGCTATCGTATCTGCTTCCACCACCTCCCCTGGCAGCAAGTTCCAGGCACTCACCACCCTCTGTGTAAAAAACTTGTCTCGCACATCCCCTCTAAACTTTGCTCCTCGCACCTTAAACCTATGTCCCTTAGTAACTGACTCTTCCACCCTGGGAAAAAGCTTCTGACTATCCACTCTGTCCATGCCGCTCATAACTTTGTAAACCTCTATCATGTCAACCCTCCACCTTCGTCGTTCCAGTGAAAACAATCCGAGTTTTTCCAATCTCTCCTCATAGCTAATGCCCTCCAGACCAGGCAACATCCTGGTAAACCTCCTCTGTACCCTCTCCAAAGCCTCCACGTCCTTCTGGTAGTGTGGCGAGCAGAATTGCACGCAATATTCTAAGTGTGGCCTAACTAAGGTTCTGTACAGCTGCAACATGACTTCCCAATTTTTATACTCTATGCCCCGACCGATGAAGGCAAGCATGCCGTATGCCTTCTTGACTACCTTATCCACCTGCGTTGCCACTTTCAGTGACCTGTGGACCTGTACGCCCAGATCTCTCTGCCTGTCAATACTCCTAAGGGTTCTGCCATTTACTGTATACCTCCCACCTGCATTAGACCTTCCAAAATGCATTACATCATACTTGTCTGGATTAAACTCCATCTGCCATTTCTCCGCCCAAGTCTCCAACCGATCTACGTCCTGCTGTATCCTCTGACAATCCTCATCATTATCCGCAACTCCACCAACCTTTGTGTCGTCCGCAAACTTACTAATCAGACCAGCTACATTTTCCTCCAAATCATTTATATATACTACAAACAGCAGAGGTCCCAGCATTGATCCCTGCGGAACACCACTAGTCACATCCCTCCATTCAGAAAAGCACCCTTCCACTGTTACCCTCTGTCTTCCAGGACCGAGCCAGTTCTGTATCCATCTTGCCAGCTCACCTCTGATCCCGTGTGACTTCACCTTTTGTACCAGTCTGCCATGAGGGACCTTGTCAAAAGGCTTTACTAAAGTCCATATAGATAACACCCACTGCCCTTCCTTCATTAATCATCTTTGTCACTTCCTCAAAAAACTCAATCAAATTAGTGAAACACGACCTCCTCTTCACAAAACCATGCTGTCTCTCGCTAATAAGTTCATTTGTTTCCAAATGGGAGTATATCCTGTCCTGAATAATCCTCTCTAATAGTTTACCTACCACTGACGTAAAGCTCACCAGCCTATAATTTCCTGGATTAACCTTGCCACCCTTCTTAAACAAAGGCACAACATTGGCTATTCTCCAGTCCTCTGGGACCTCACCTGTCGCCAATGAGGATGCAAAGATCTCTGTCAAGGCCCTAACAATTTCTTCCCTTGCCTCCCTCAGTATTCTAGGGTAGATCCCATCAGGCCCTGGGGACTTATCTACCTTAATGCTTTGCAAGACACCCAACACCTCCTCCTTTTTGATAATGAGATGACTGAGACTATCTACGCTCCCTTCCCTAGGCCCATCATCCACCAAGTCCTTCTCTTTGGTGAATACTGATGCAAAGTACTCATTTAGCACCTCGCCCATTTTCTCTGGCTCCACACATAGATTCCCATCTCTGTCCTTGAGTGGGCCGACCCTTTCCCTGGACCCTTTTCCTTAATCCTGTTTGCCAATGACTTTTCATGACCCCTTTTAGCCCTCCTAACTCCTTGCTTAAGTTCCTTCCTACTGTATTTATATTCCTCAAGTGCTTCATCTGTTCCTAGCCTTCCAGCCCTTACAAATGCTTCCTTTTTCTTTTTGACTAGGCTCACAATATCCCGTGTCATCCAAGCTTCCCGAAACTTGCCAAACTTGTCTTTCTTCCTCACAGGTACATGCTGGTCCTGGATTCTAATCAGCTGACGTTTGAAAGACTCCCACATGTCAGATGTTGATTTATCCTCAAACAGCCGCCCCCAATCTAAATTCTTCAGTTCCTGCCTAATATTGTTATAATTAGCCTTCCCCCAATTTAGCACCTTCACCCGAGGACTACTCTTATCCTTATCCACAAGTACCTTAAAACTTAGGGAATTATGGTCACTGTTCCCGAAATACTCCCCCACTGAAACTTCGACCACCTGGCCAGGCTCATTCCCCAATACCAGGTCCAAAATGGCCCCATCCCCAGTTGGACGATCTACATACAGTTTCAAGAAGCCCTCCTGGATGCTCCTCACAAATTCTGCCCCATCCAAGCCCCTAGCTCTAAGTGAGTCCCAGTCAATATAGGGGAAGTTAAAATCACCCACCACCACAACCCTGTTACCTTTACATCTTTCCAAAATCTGTCTACATATCTGCTCCTCTACCTCCCGCTGGCTGTTGGGAGGCCTGTAGTAAACCCTCAACATCGTGACTGTAGCCTTCATATTCCTGAGCTCCACCCATATTGCCTCGCTGCATGACCCCTCTGAGGTGTCCTCCCGCAGCACAGCTGTGATATTCTCCTTAACCAGTAATGCAACTCCCCCACCCCTTTTACATCCCCCTCTATCCCGCCTGAATCTTCTAAATCCTGGAACATTTAGCTGCCAATCCTGTCCTTCCCTCAACCAAGTCTCTGTAATAGCAACAACATCATATTTCCAAGTACTAATCCAAGCTCTAAGTTCATCTGCCTTACCTGTTATTCTTCTCGCATTGAAACAAATGCACTTCAGACCACCAGTCCCGCTGTGCTCAGCAACATCTCCCTGCCTGCTCTTCCTCTTAGTCCTACTGGCCTTATTTACTATGTCCTCCTCATTTATTTCACTAGCTGTCCTACTTCTCTGGTTCCCACCCCCCTGCCACACTAGTTTAAACCCTCCCGAGTGACGCTAGCAAACCTCGCAGCCAGGATATTAGTGCCCTTCCAGTTTAGATGCAACCCGTCCTTCTTGTACAGGTCCCATCTGTCCCTGAAGAGAGCCCAATGGTCCAGATATCTGAAACCCTCCCTTCTACACCAGCTGCTCAGCCACGTGTTTAGCTGCACTATCTTCCTATTTCTAGCCTCACTGGCACGTGGCACAGGGAGTAATCCAGAGATTACAAGCCTAGAGGTCCTGTTTTTTAACTTACTACCTAACTCCCTCAACTCCCCCTGCAGGATCTCATCACTCTTCCTGCCTATGTCATTGGTACCGATGTGTACCACAACCTCTGGCTGTTCACCCACCCCCTTCAGAATGCCCCTTGGCCGTTCAGAGACATCCTTGACCCTGGCACCAGGGAGGCAACATACCATCCTGGAGTCTCTTTCACGTCCACAGAAGCGCCTGACTATAGAGTCCCCTATAACTATTGCTCTTCTGCACTTTGTCCCTCCCTGCTGAACAACAGCCTGCTGCTGTTTTCCTCTGATAGGCCATCGCCCCCCAACAGTATCCAAAATGGTATACTTGTTAGAGAGGGGGATAGCCACAGGGGATTCCTGTACTGACTGCCTGCCCCTTCTAGCGGTCACCCATCTATCTGCCTGCACCTTGGGTGTAACCACTTCTCTAAAACTCCTGTCTATGATGCTCTCTGCCACCTGCATGCTCCTAAGTGCATCCAGTTGCCGCTTCAACCGATCCATGCGGTCTGTGAGGAGCTGCAACTGGGTACACTTCCTGCAGATGTAGTCGGCCGGAACGCTGGAAGGTTGTGGAGCACAAGGTAAACCCAACACGTGGTGGGGCTCTGCTACCGTGGGAACCAGGGTGTTTTTTTTACAGGGGCTCAATGCACAGACCACATTTCCCATTGGGTCAATTAAACTTTTAAAAAACAGCCCAATTGTTTCAGGATAAGGAGACTTTTCCCACCAATCACATTCAACAGGCAGCTCACTCACCTTTATTCAACAGATTCTGCAATGAATCATCCATTTTCCCCTGATGAAGCTGCAGTGAACAGCGAAACGTCATTAGCAACAAAGGTATTCTTCAAAGTAACTGACACACATACACTCCTGCACACTAAAAGCCATCATCCCAGGCACACCTTTAGGGGACTGGTGAAGTCACAACTCATGCGGTTCCACCGCATATCCACAAAACTGGACGATTTCAACAAAGCGGTCACCACCCTTTTCACCGCACTGAGACGGAGGGGGTACACAAAGAGATTCCTCAGACATATCAAGTCCAATTTCCTGAGAGAGATGGAGAACCCACAGCCACGGGATAGGCCAACTACAAGACTACCACTTGTTACAACATACTGCGCAACAACTCAAGAGATAAATAGGGTAGTGAGAAACCATTTTGAAAAGTTAAAAGGGGATGTTAACTCACTGAGCCAATATAGCATAACATCAGCTTTCAAAAGAGGCAAAAACCTAAAAGACCTATTGGTCACGAGCAGCGGAAAGGCACAAGCCGTACCAAATTGCGGTGACAGACTATGTGGAACATGTAAGCACCTAAAGGTCTTAAAAATCTTACAAAACGAGAAGACAGGAAAAACCGCTTTCATAAAGCAAACAATTATATGCGAGCAACAAAATGTAGTCTATGCAATTCGATGTAAACTCTTTTTTTTTAGTTTAAGAGGACTTGTCTTATACAAATGTCAGAATTTGGAGCACGAGTAGGCCACTCGGCCCCTCGATAGTCAAGCCCAATGCTGTCCTCGCCTGTCCTTCACTCCTCCCTCTTTGCAGCTGTACAATGCTGCCCCAGACCACGTTAGCTATCCCATACAGACCCAGTGGTTTTTCAGGCTTTGCATGATTCAGTGTCACAGTGTCTTTACCGAGTGCATGAGCTAGAAAACCCTGGAAATCTGTTTCTTCCATGGCTCCGCCTTTGCTGTGCTGTTTTTTTTGGGTGCATTTCCCGTACTGGTCTCCATTTTCACCTGGATCAGGGATCAGGCGGAACTGAAGCTGGTGATTCAGTCTGCAGCTAGGAAGACCCAGGGTGAAGTGAGTTTCTGCTGATGCTGAAATGAGGTCATGCTGGACAGTGTATAATTTGTGTAGCAAAAAGCAGTTTTGAAATATTTTTACAGATCAGTTGGGGTAATGCTTATTTTTTGCTGTGTCTGTGGACATGTTAATTTGCAGAATAAAAACCATTGAGAACAGAGTGAAAGCCCATGGGTGTGTGAACTGTTGTCTTCAATGGACATGATGTTTGCAGACAAGACTTGAGAAAGGACTGATGTGGATTTTTCCCCCCTCTGAACTGAATTTTCAAAAGTACTCGTTGCTGCTTCTCTTCTCTCACATGGATGACCTGCAGCTTCCTGTCCCTCCATTCAATCTCACAACTGAACCGGCTGAACAAGGTTCTGGTACACGGGCAGTTTTCGCTGCACAGGAGAATGAAGTTGCCCTAATATCTCCTTTTGTGGCTTTATATCCTGTGAAGCACCTTGAGATGCTATACTATGTAATATAAGTATAAGTTGTTGGCATATTATCCTGCCCATCGTTAAATGGCCCAATTCCCATCGACACTTCCAGTTGTTTTATTTATGTGTCTGTAAAATGTTTTACTCTTTTGTTTTATATTCCTTGCCAATTTAATTTCACATTTCCTTTGCCCTCATTGTTTTTTTTTTAACCTTCCTTCTAATCTTTGTATTTGCCCTTGTCTTGCTGTCCCCTGCTCTCCATGTATTTAGTGTATGTCTCTTTCCTTCCCACCAGTTTGTATTTGGGCACGTTTTGGGTCAGGTGGGACTGACTGGGTGTGCGGCTCCAGTCAAGATCTATCACAGGCTCGATGGGCCGAATGGTCTTCTGTGCTGTACCACTCCATCACCTGTCACAGGCTCGTCACCCTCTGGAACAAACACGTGTAACAGAGAGACCTTTAAAAGAGGAACTGGCTAAGGTCCTGAGAGGACATTGTGAGTTACATGGAGTTAGTGGCCAGGTTAGATTATGATGTGTCCTCCTGGAGCCTCAGGGTGTTGACAGAGCAGCTGCCCAGAGGATTTTCCTGAATTGGCGAGGGTCCTTTCCATTCCAAGAGATTACATTAATATGTAAGGAGGGATGGGAGAGCGTGAGGTTCTACTGTCGACTGGATGGGGCGAGCTCGATGGATCTGATAGTCTTTATGTACGTTTGTGCAGCTGACTGGGGATTCAGTTCAGGTCGTACCTGGTAAGTGGCTCAGAGAGTTCACCCAATCAGCAGCTCTGTCTAAGGGCAACAGACTGGCATCGTGGTCATATTACTGGACTAGTAATCCAGAGACACAAGTTCAAATCCCACCAAGACAGCTGGGGAATTGAAATTCAGTTAATCAAATCAGAATTCGGAATTAAAACTGAAGATGAAGAGAACTCTTCACTTTTCTGGTCCTTATTCTAGCCCGCGCACAAATCAGAAAAAAACACAAAAAGTTTGTCCAATTTGAATCCACGTTTATTTCCAGATTTCACATTGAAGTCGTTGAATTAACGTGACTTGATAGAGAATTGACGGATGGATAGGTTCCTGTCTGCTCCGTCCAGCATGTCCCACACAACTGCGATGCCTTCTCATCGCAACACAGAATGACTCCCCACCCCACCCTCGACCATGTGATCTCCTGAGAGAGGCGAAAAACCAGACATAAAAACCCAGGCCAATTTGGGAAAAAGATCTGGGAAATTCCTCTCCGACCCCCTTAGGCGATCGAAACGAGTCCAGGAGATCACTCTAGCCCTCTTCAGCCACTGCTTTCCAAGACAATAGCTTTCCCACACACCATCTGAACACACTGCCTCAGAGTTTAGTCTCCAACCATCTGCACTCTAGCTCTGTACTAGCATGTCCAGGGTTCCCACTTCCCTGCTAACTGTGACATCTTTGAATTTGTTGGGAACTGATGCCATTCCTATAGTCTGTGCTGGGCTCTCAGTGGATTGGAACTGAGTTACATAGCCAGCAATGTTTGGATGGAACATCAGCTCCGAAATATTGACGGCCAAATGGGGGGGAATGTGGATCTAATTATCGGGATGCATCGGCACAATTTCCCTGGGGAAAACTTGGTAAGGCGTGACCTCCCTTTTAAGCCATTTTTTCAATGCCTTATCCGTGGAGGGCACGCCCACATGCTTTTCCCCTCCCTCCGTCCCACCCCGGCTCCCGTGCTGTGTTCAATTTTAGCACACCCCAGAACTCAGCTTGTTGACACCCAAAGACAACCCAGAACAAGGAAACTACATACCAAACACCCCCTCCAATTCCCAAGGGGCACCCAGGTGGGTGGAAAAAGCCTCGTCACTCGGAAAATGAAGAGAACCTTACAAGGGAGCAGCTTGCAAAGGATCAGCTTCCAAGGGCGCTGATCATCATTCAGACATTCGAGACGCACTGCTGCCGACGAACCAAGTAGTGCTGAGGACGAGGAGGGTGGAGGGGCCTGTCTGTGAACAGGGGCGAAAGAGACCAAGGACAGACATGATAAAAGTGAGCATCACAACCATGAGTGTCACATTGCTGCTATACCCTAATCTGATGGGCATTCCATCTGAACAGCCAGACCGTCAATCAGAAGCTGGAAAGACCCAAATCTCCTTCAGCTTACTGTTTGGTTCTGGCGCTGGCTCCCACGAATAACACTCACTTTCATCAACTTGTCCTGGGAGCCGGAGTCTGTTCCCATGCAGGTTCAACCCTTCTCACCCTGAGCACCAGTTGGACAGTGTCCAGCCGTGTGTGGAGGACGCTGGAATGAAAACTGATGTTTCCCTTACTAAAAGTAGGGTCATCTTTAATCTCCAAATAACTTGGCTTTCTCCGTGGGCTCCTGAAATCAGACCGGCAGTATTCAACACCAGGATGTAGAAGGAGGACGGTTTGTGAGGTCAATGAAGGGTTAACCAGAACCACCATCTGCTGTAAATTTCCCGAGCATCCTGGAGATCAGGCTACCCTGAGCAACAGAATCTCGAAACCAAAGAACCACAGACAGTCCAGCCTCCACCATGACTGCTTGAGGTCCCCCAGCAGATTGGGGATTGTCCGGTGATACGAGCAAGTCGATCGATCTGGTAAACCCACCACCCCCCCCCCCGCCAAGTCCTGAAGATATTCTGGACCACCTCAGTGTGGATCATCCACTCGGAAGGTGAACTACACAGCAGCTGAGTGTGTTGACTGTTGTGTTGTTCACCCCGGCCAAATGTGGCAGCAAAAGTGTTACCCCGTCCTACAAGCACCAATGGGAAGCAACGTATCTCCTTGACAGAGGGACCCAGGGGGGAGTCCCACCCTGTTGACATACCGGACGACTGTCATATTGTCTGTCTGCAGACACACTGACTTACCCCGCCGTCCCGAGTCTGAAAGTGCACACTGTCCTAATATACCGTTCACACCCTGACCGAGCCTGTTGAAATGCCAAGTGAGCTCAAGCACGCCCACTGGCCTGGAAGCCCATTCATCCTGAATGTGACCTCCCCCAACATCACCCATTTGTCAAAGCATTAGCTGAAGAACCTGGAGAAGACAGTGTTCCCCAAGAGCATCAGCTCGAGTTCAGATGCTGTGACAAAGGCGAGCTGTGGAAACATTACTGGCAGTGGGGATAGTTATCCAGAAGTTTCACCTGGAGAAATCTCCCCAACAGTTCTCTTCTGGAGAACTATCCCTGACTCTCAGTCCCAATACTAAAAGACCATGGTGTCACCTGCCAGAATGGCCACTGGTAGATGGTTCCTCTGAGCATCAAAGCAAACCACATTGTGAGAAACATGGAGGCTCAAGCTGCCAATTCAGAGGATACTCACTACTTCTGGTCTCTTTAACCCAAGAGTGATCCCCCCCTTCCAACTGGCAAAGGCAGGATCACTGCTTGGGGGGGTGCAGCCGGACAGGGTATCAAAGATGAAGTGTTGCTAGCTGCCTGAATTCCAGGTCCTAATCTGCAATGCAGGGAGCTAGCATGGTACAAAGGACATTCCGTTCCGGATACAGCCTGGGAAAGGCTGTTGGAGGTGAGTGGATTGGTGACTGTGAGTGTATTGGTGGGTTGATGGAAGGGGCAGACAGACTAAGTTCTAGAGTGAGCAGTGTCCACATCTTTACTGCCAACTGGGGAATGCCTGAAGGTTCTGCCGCAGCAGCTCCTCCACTTGCTCACCAAAGGCGGCCTCGGCACCAAGGGGCATCTGCAGTATCTGAAGAAAGCCCAAGGTGCTTGGCCATACTAATCGGTGATGCAAGATCCACTGGGCGATAGACTCTGCTCCTACAATGAGGGCATCCACACAGCCAGCTGCTGCAGTCGATGTTCTCTGTAGGTGGTCCACACTCCGTACCCACTCACCTGCCGGTGAGGCCGCCCCCCAGTGGATATGGTGGGAGGGAATTGGGGGAGATGTGCCAAACCCCGCAGGAAGCTGCGCCAGATCCCACTTGTGGGTGGAACCAGGCGATAACTTTCCTTCTGATACCTTCACGACTACAGTTGACCAGATACCAGTAAACTGCAAGGTGTGAAGCAGGGTGCTGGAGGTTTTATGGATACTGTCTAACTTGGCCTTAACCGGAGGACGCTTATCAAGGGAAAAAGAATCCAGCAAAGGTCGATGCTTGTGGCCTTTTGCAAAACCCCAAACATGGACTCAAACCCCCAAGTGAAAGGACTTCCGGAAGCCACAGTTTCAGACTCTAGGTCACCCTCGTGTTAAATACATGAAAGCCTAAACGACTGGAGGTTGTGGTCCGACTCAGGCTCCCAACTGGACTTCCGAGGCAGGATGCCTCCAGGAAGCTTCCAAGGGCTCAACCGACAGGGAAGGTTGATAATAGTAAATCTCGGGGAACAGAGTCGAGGGCGGCTGGATTAGCTACGAGCTCATGAACACGAGGGCCGATGGAGATAAACCCTCAAGACATGTTCCCCTGCCACTCGGGGGAGGTGCCAGTGAGGCACACGTACCCTCCCTGCGTGAGAGAGCCCTTGGAACCTAGATACCCCATAAGAATTGCAGGGAGTGGCTGAAGGTGAGTCCACAGAGGTGAGGAGGCAGACACAGATCGATCAAAAGTGAACAGAGACCTGCGACTGCTCTCACCAAAGTGGCAATCACCCCCAACATAGGTGACCCTGAGTGGGGTCGAGTCCCCCAAGGGTGGTGTCCCCCAGATAAGCTGCCGCCAACTGGAGACCAATGTCCCAGGGCTGGGTTGGTGTCACCAGAGGATGGCTCTGGTGAAGAACCACCAACACTACCTGGTGGCGCTTGGGGGAACCAGCCTTATACTGGCACCAGTCGGCACAGACTCCTCAGAGCCGGCTGGCACCAGGGGAGGACTCTTCCTCAAATTCTGGGAGGTCTCGGTACAAGTTGGTACCGAAGCCTCACCCGATTGTGCGGAGGGGATGGCAGCAACTGGCAGGCGAGTGGCCTGAACCAGCCGGTCCCACTCGACACAATCGAGGCAACAACCAGAGCGTTCCCCCCTCGAGACCTTCAACTTCAGTCCCAAGGTGGAGCTCCAGCCGATATTGGTCAGAGCTGTCTGTACGGACTGGGTCCTAGCCAGTGCCAGTGCAGTTAGTCCTGAGCAATATCAAACTGAGCCTGGATGGAGCAGGGTTCTGCTTGATACCGATGCGGGAACATGAGGGCCGGACGTGAAGGTCCAGCCTGGGGGCTAAGATGGGGAAGAGGGTGTGGGGCAAATTTCCCAATTTGTGCGGCACAGTGGCGCGGTGGTTAGCACCGCAGCCTCACAGCTCCAGCGACCCGGGTTCACTTCTGGGTACTGCCTGTGTGGAGTTTGCAAGTTCTCCCTGTGTCTGTGTGGGTTTCCTCCGGTTGCTCCGGTTTCCTCCCACAAGCCAAAAGGCTTGCAGGTTGGTAGGTAAATTGGCCATTATAAATTGCCCCTAGTATAGGTAGGTAGTAGGGAAATATAGGGACAGGTTGGGATGTGGTAGGAATAGGGATTAGTGTAGGATTAGTATAAATGGGTGGTTGATGGTCGGCACAGACTCGGTGGGCCGAAGGGCCTGTTTCAGTGCTGGATCTTTAAACATAAACATAAACATAAACAACAATAAAAATAGATGTCGAAGTAAATCTAGGAGGAGCTGATGGGGATGATAGACCTGGTGGGGATGGGAAATAAACCAGAAGGGAGAGAGAGTCGGTTTCACACCATCTCCAGCCATCGGAGGAGTGTCTAGATGGACCAGTGGCTGGGTTGTTGTTGGCCATCAAATTAAACCAACAAATGAACAGATGTGGAGTTGGCACTGAGAAATGGATGGGACACAGAGGGATGGGGTGAGGAGAATTTCAGGGACACGGCTCCCTCCTTTGTAGTATTTTGAGTTGGTTTGGGGCAGGATGTGCTGCTTGTTGTGTGTCGTGATGCACTTGTTCTTTGTGCTTTTGTTACTCATCCTTTAGTCTTTGGGTAATTTGATGGAAATTTCCTCTTGCTCATCCTGACACCAACCATGTATGTCTGGAAGAAGAAGCAAAAAACAGATCAGAATCACTGGATTGTAACGAGACATCTCTAGGCATTTTCTAATTCCACTTCTAGTTAAACCATTTAACCTGGAAATGCTGAATGCAGATTCAGAGTGCACCATTACTTCTGGACATGTCTCTTTTCTAGTGATGTTCCTGGCCACAGATTCTGATGTTAGCTGAGTATTAAAGATTCTGGAATCAATCAGTTGATTCCTTCTCCAGAATCACAGTGAAGCTCCAGAATGGCTGCAATGCCATCAGGTGATCCAGGGTCACTGGCACCAGGAGCTTGTCTGACACAATGAGAGGCTTTTAGAGGGCAGTACCTGAGGCATCTGACCTGGGAGGAGGGCCTTGGCATGGAGCGAGGGATTGATGAGGTCAGAGGACAGCAGAAATGCTTGGGACAAGTGTTTCTAACCGATTCCTTCAATATCATTGACTGAGGCCCAGACTGAGCTCCAGATTTTTTACCGTTTTAAATAAGATCTAAACTTTTTCGGAACGAATCTCGAGCAATATTTCCATGATCTGTTTAACACACCCACTCCCTTCCCTCACCCCCTGGAAGACATGACTACCTACAGACCATGTTACCTACAGCTCCAAAGAATGGAAGGGATTGATAACGTACCTATTTGCTCCAATAGCTAGCTCTGTCAGTCGCACCATCTTGTGAAGGTTTTCTTCCTCCCTCCCTCTCTCAGCTCGCTGTCTTCTCCATCACAAAACTGCCCAGATCTTCTCCCTGACCACCTTCACTCCTAGACAGATCAGCCAGTTAGTTACAGTCAGTGCAGCTCCCTTTCCTTCACTCAAACTGCTCGTACAGCCTCCTGCCTCAAATTAACTCAGTTTACAAACCGATTGCGATGTCTGATCTCACTGTGATGTACAGTGTGAGGGTCAGACTTGCTCTGTGAAATCACGGGTTGACCCGTCCAGTTAAACAAGTCTCACCTTGATCAGACAGAGTGTTACAAAACCCTGTGAGTTTCCTTGGATTACAATAACTTGATATTTTAGAATGCACTAACACTTTCCCAGTCTCTGTAATCCACTGATTTTGACCTGTCTCTGGGATCCGTTAGTTTTCCAATGCCAGTTAAGTTTGGGGTGTGTTCAAAGCTGACAACTTCAATTTTATTCTTTGGAACTGCAGTCTGAGTTGCTCAAGAATCATTTTTTTGTTTGTGAAATATTTCATTAGAGAATGGGAATTATCATGGGAAACACCAAATTGTCTTTGAAAACTCTTTGATAAGCCAGATTGCCAATGCTTAACACATTCATATGATGCTATTGCCAAAATATAAACCATGTTGAAATTCTTTTGCCAATTATATGCCCATTCTGAAGGTTTGTTCATAGCTTCTTGCACCGTGTCGCAGTCTTGCACGATGTTGACACCCCTCTCTCCCTCCCTGTTTGGTGTGAACTGCATTCATATACGTTATGAACAGCACTGATTCTTGTGGAACATCATTTCCCACCTTCTGCAGTTCCAAGTAACAACCCTTTACCCCGACAGTCTGTCTTGCAATTGGCTAACTAATTATTCTGCGACTTGTCCGCTGACTCCTCATTCTCTGAGTCTATTATGTGGTATCATATCCCAGATCTTTGAAAACTCACAGAATCACAGAATTGTTACAGTGCAGAAGGAGGCCACACAGCCCATCGTGTCTGCACGGGCTCTCCGAAAGAGCAATTCGCTCAGTTCCATTCCCCCGCCTTCTCCCGGTAACCCTGCACATTCTTCCTTTTCATATAACTGTCTGATTCCGTTTTGTATGCATCAGTTGAACCTGTCTGCACCACGTTCTCAGGCAGTGCGTTCCAGACCTGAACCACTCACTACTCTCTCCAATGCCCTCACATATACCCTAAAGTGCGGTGCCCAGAACTGGACGCAGCACTCCAGCTGAGGCCTAACTAGTGTCTTCTACAAGTTCAACATAACCTCCTTGCTCTTGTACTCTCTGCCCCTATTAATAAAGCCCAGGATACTGTATGCTTTATTAATCGCACTCTCAACCTGTCCCGCTACCTTCAATGACTTATGTGCATATGCATGCAGGTCCCTCTGCTCCTGCAGCCTCTTTAGAATTGTACCCTTTGTTTTATGTTGTCTCTCCATGTCTTTCCTCCCAAAATTAATCACTTCACATTTCTCTGCATTGAACTTCATCTTCCCATTCCACCAACCTGCCCATGTCCTTTCGAAGTTCTACACTATCCTCCTCACAGTTCACAATGCTTCCAAGTTTCGTATCATCTGCAGACTTTGAAATTGTGCCCTGTACACCAGGGTCTCGGTCATTAATATATATCAGGAAAAGCAAGGCTCCCAACATTGACCCCTGGGAAACTCCGTCACAAACCTTCCTCCAGCCTAAAATCATCCATCAACCACAACTCTCTGTTTTCTGTCACTCAGCCGATTTCGTATCCATGTTGCTACCGTCCCTTTTATTCAATGAACTACAAGTTTGCTCACAAGTCTGTTGTGTGGCACTGTATCAAATGCCTTTTGTAATCCATGTACACATCAACAGCATTGCCCTCATCAACCCTCTCTGTTACCTCCTCAAAAAACTCCAGCAAGTTAGTTAAACATGATTTTCCCCGTCCATGCTGGCTTTCCTTAATTAACCCACATTTGTCCAAGTGACTAGTAATTATTCTTTTGAGCAATTTCCCCACCTGACTGGCCTGTAGTTGCTGGGCTTATCTTTACACCCTTTTTTGAACAATTCTCCAGTCCTCTGGCACCACCCCCAAATCGAAGGGAAAGTGAAACATTATGGCCAGTGCCTCTGCAATTTCCACCCTCACATCCCTCAGTATCCATGGATGCATCTCATCCGGTCCTGGTGTTTTATCCACTTTCAGTACAGACAGCCTATATAATATATCTTCTTTATCAATTTTAAACCCCTCCAGTGTCTGAATACCTCCTCTTTCACCATTGCCTGGGTTGCAAGGAGGGAGACAAAGCAGGAAACTACAGGCCAGTTAGCTTAACATCTGTCTTAGGGAAAATGTTGGAAGCTATTATTTAAGATGTAATAGCAAAAATTGGAGGATCAAGGTTATCTTCGAGAGTTGTGGGGCTGGACAAGATTACAGAGGTAGCACCTGAACCACAAGGCTTTCATATCTGTCTCCATTCGCTGAAGTGGGCAATGGCCCCACCGCAATATGGGCAGTCAATGTGACAGGCTCGGTACCATCAGGAAGAATTGGTCATGTCCTGTATTCTCATGAGTGTGTTTGACAAGTGCCTTCAGCTCCAAAATCAAGTAAGATATCTGACTAATCAGGTGCCATTTTCTCAGTGGTGGGAAAACTGCCGTTACATCTGGGCACATCCCCGACAACGGTCACAAATAAAATGCAGGGAACTAACAACAGAAAGGAGCCTTACTGTGCTCTTTACGGCATTCATTGAAAACAATCTCAAAATTGCTTTTTCCTTTCAAAGCCTCATCTGTTAAAGTGGAGACCAATTTAGCCACCAGATGCTGAATCCCCAACAGTCCTCAGTGTTATCCTCTTGTGACATGCTAACAGTTAGAACATAGAACAGTACAGCACAGTACAGGCCCTTCGGCCCACGATGTTGTGCCGACCCTTTAACCTACTCTAAGATCAAACTACCTACATACCCTTCATTCTACTATCATCCATGTATCATCCAGTTAGCTGGCGTTGCCTGTGGGTTTCTACAGCTGAGGCATTTCGCACGGGTTTTGCGACCTCAGTACATTTTCGCAGAGCCACAGGACAGCTGGGCGGAAAGGAACGGAAGAAAGTAGTACAGTTACTCGTAACTGAACTCTGCAGGTTTTACCCAACCAGCCTGATCTTACATGTGCTGTGGGTGTGAGGCTACATTCTCCATCCTCGACCATGAACGATACGCAAAGCTCTGGTGTTCTGCAAAACCTGCGAGGAGCTTCACTGCCCTCTTTAGCCAGTCTGTGTGATACTAAGAAACATGATTATCCCCTCAGCACGGAATACTTTATTCTGGAACATTATTCGATGGAAACCACCTCCCAGAGAAATGATGCATTCAGTAAGGCTCCTGCATGTATCCGTAGTTTTACGACATACCTACACGATATATAGAAACTGTATAAGTGACTGTTCATCATTGTATCTCAATCCAAACATTCTATGTAGCGGTATTTTAACACAGTTTGAATTCTGATTGTGATTTTTCCATAGAATTTGCTGCACGTAAACAGGCCATTTGGTCAGAATATGGGTATGGTAGCCTACTGCTGAAAGTAACCCAGAATGCCTGGACTAATGATTGGAAATTGTCAGTTCAAATCCCACCGTAACCACAGGGGAGTTCAAAATTCTGTTAATTAAATACATTTTGAATTGTCAGCAATAGTGACTATGATTGTCACAAAAAAAACCATCTGGTTCACTCATGCCCTTTCGACAAGAAAGTCTACCGTTCTTACTCAGTCTGGTCTCTCTGTGACTCCAGAACCAAAGCTATGTGATTGACTCTTCAATGTCTTCTGAATTAGCCTCACAAACCTCTCAGCTGTATTCAGGAAGTTGGCTCGCCACCAGCTTCTCGAGGGCACTTCGGGATGGGTAATAAATACTGGCCTTGCCAGTGATGCTCAATGAATGATATTTTAAAATAACAATCCATGCCAGTATTTATGCTCCACATGAGCCTCCTCCCACCCTTCTTCATCCAATCACCCTTCTTCATCCAATCCTGTCAGCATAGCTTTCTTTTCTTTTCCACTGCTAATATGATAATGAGTTCTACATTTTCACCATTCCCCAGGTAAAGGAGTTTCTCTTGAATTCCTTATTGGATTTATTGGTTACTATCTTATAGTGATAGCCCCAAGTCCTGGTTTCCCCCAATGAGTGGTTTGTACATGATTTACATTAACCTGCTGTTAGTGTCATGTGGAGCACAATTTTCATCAAATCATCCAATATTTTTGCACTTTATTTTAATGTCAGCTGTGGCTCAGTTGATCACGCTCTCACAGCCGGAGGTTGTGGTGATGTTAAACCCCGACACAAAAAGATTCCTCAGACATATCAAGTCCAATTTCCTGAGGGAAATGGAGAACCCACAGCCACGGGATCGGTACAAGACTACCACTTGTTACAACGTACGGCGCAACAACTCAACAGATAAATAGGGTAGTGAGAAACCATTTTGAAAAGTTAAAAGGGGATGTTAGCTCACTGAGCCAATATAGTATATCAGCTTTTAAAAGAGGCAAAAACCTAAAAGACCTATTGGTCACTGGCAGCGTAAAGGCACAAGCTGTACCAAATTGCGGTGACAGACAATGTGGAACATATAAACACCTAAAGGTCTTAAAAATCTTGCAAAACGAGAACACAGGAAAAACCGCTTTAATAAAGCAAAGAATTACATGCGAGCAACAAAATGTAGTCTATGCAATTCGATATAAACAGTGCCACATTTTATATATCGGGGAAACAGGGAACACTAAGAATTAGATTTACTGGACACCTTAGTTCCATCCGGACAGGGAAGGAAGACAATGAGATAACCAAACATTTTATGCAACATGGAATTCAGTCCCCGGAAATCATGGGGCTTGAAACTAACTTGAATTGGACACCGATACAAAGGAAAAGGAAAGAGAGATGGTGGATCTTAACATTACAAACCCAGTTACCAAAGGGTCTGAACCAAATGTAGGACAGCAAACATTTTTTTTTTAGATTAGAGATACAGCACTGAAACAGGCCCTTCGGCCCACCGAGTCTGTGCCGAACATCAACCACCCATTTATACTAATCCTACACTAATCCCATATTCCTACCAAACATCCCTTCCTGTCCCTATATTTCCCTACCACCTACCTACACTAGTGACAATTTATAATAGCCAATTTACCTATCAACCTGCAAGTCTTTTGGCTTGTGGGAGGAAACCGGAGCACCCGGAGAAAACCCACGCAGACACAGGGAGAACTTGCAAACTCCACACAGGCAGTACCTGGAATCGAACCCGGGTCCCTGGAGCTGTGAGGCTGCGGTGCTAACCACTGCGCCACTGTGCCGCCCCAACTTAATTTCTTCACCCATACTTAAAACGTAACACATCCAAAACAATGCTGAACTCCACATACCCCTAATCCATGGGAACACAGCACACCATCCACAACCATCACGGACAATAACACCAGCCTTAGAAGTAACCCATCTACCCAAAGAAAACTGGTGCACCGGGGAACCCAATTAAACAATATTAATAATCTAAAACCCAAAAGTCCAAATGGACTAGGCCGAAAATGACAAAAGTCATAATCAGTTACACATACTATGGCAGAACCCTAGACAAGCCCCTGTTGCCCAAATACCCTAATGCTAACCTAGAACTTAATGTAACCAAACCCTGAGGCTGGCCCGGATTCCTGACCCGCGTCTGCGACCGTGACTGGCCCGCTGTGACGCTCGCTGCCTAGACCCAGCCCTAACCTTAACGCCCCCGAACCCTAAACCCAAAGACCTAAACTTAAGGCCTAGGCCCAAGGCCCCGACCCCAGCCCTAACCCCAGTCCCCACAACACTCATGTAACCCCCGCCCCAGACCCATCCAGGACCCTAAAATCTAACCCCAAAACCAACGGCCCGATCCCAGCCCCAACCCTTGCCCAACCCCCCATATCAATGTAACTCCTACCCCTGGATCAAGACCCAACCCTAAGGCTTAAGTCCAAAGCCTAACACCCCGACCACAGCTCTAACTCCAACACGTAACCCCAGCCCTAACCCCAACGCCTAACCCCCCCAATTCGTAGCCTAAAACCCCCCCAGCCCAAAACCCTAAACCCAAGCTAAGCCTAATCCTAACCGACCAAACTTCCCCCCCCCCCCCCCCCCACCTATTCCTAACCTACCCAAAACACCCCCACCCAGATGCGGACCCTGACCGAACCTCTGAATCTGCTTGATGGCCCCCGCCCTAAAATCCAAACTTTGTCCAGCCCTTAGACACGACTGATCCTTCAGTTAGATATACTCATTGCAAAATTAATAGCACATGCTATCCATTGCAATCCCAATGATAATCCGAGCTGGAAAGGCAAGCGGACATGGATGGACACGAACTTAAGACGTGAGCCGAATAAAAATGGCAGCTGCTCGTGAAATTAAACTCAAGAAATGAGTATATAAACACAAGAGGGGAGGCTTTCCCACCCCTACTGCCCATTCACCCTACCCTAACTTTAAAGTGACACGCCTTCTGTTGTGCCTGGTCCAAGTGCTGCCATAACGCAGTTCCCCTGATGAAGCTATAGTTGATAGCGAAACGTTGGGAAGCATCCGTAGTCCCAGTTGGCAAGGCAAGCGGACAGACACCAACTTAAGGCGTGGGCCAAATATAAGTGGCAGCTGCTAGTGAAATTAATCAAGAATTGAGTATATAAACACAAACCTGCCCAATTACCTAACCCTTGGACCCCAACCCAAAAGATTCCTAACCGTCTCTCTGGATCATACAAATTTGTTTACTATCGTAGATGGTCCAGACTCTCACCTGTCTCTTGACGGCAGCTATCAGAGGAGGGCGTTGGGATAAGGCTCCAGTCAGCATCTCCAAGCCCCGGCTCAGCTGAAGTTCACTTTCAATAGCATTGTGCAGCCGAACAATTCCCACGTACTCTTGCCAGCACTCTGCTGGGATTTGACTAATCGTGTTACTATTTCTATACAAACGATTAGACACCCTGTTACTTTAGGATCCAGGGTTCCACTGTGACCAGTCTTTTCGACCCATAGAATCCTTTGTATCCATGCCACCACTTCATGAGAGGACGGGTTTGCTGGCTTATCAAGGTTAATGAATCCTGACCTTATATAGTCAGCAATTTCCCTCGAGAGGTGAACAGCCATTCGGAACTGACTCAAACCAACTTAAAAGTGACACGCCTTCCGTTGTGCCTGGTCCAAGTGCTGCCAGAACACAGTTCCCCTGATGAAGCTGTACTTGACAGCAAAACGTTGGGAAGCATCCGTAATCCTAGTTGGCAAGGCAAGCGGATAGACACCAACTCAAGGCGTGGGCAAATAAAAGTGGCAGCTGCTAGTGAAATTAATCAAGAAATGACTATATAAACACAAGAGGGGAGGCTTTCCCACCCCTACTGCCCTTTCACCCTAACCCCTAACCCCCCAATCCTAAGCCTAAACCCCTCCCCCAGCCAAGCTAAGCCCTAATAGACCAAACTTCCCCCCTTCCCCACCTATTCCTAACCTACCCAAAACACCCCCACCCCAAATGCAGACCCTGACCTAACCTCTGAATCTTCTTGATGGCCCCCACCCTAAAATCCAAACTTTGTCCAGCCCTTAGGCACAACTGATCCTTCAATTCGATATACTCATTGCAAAATTAATAGCACATGCTATTCATTGCAATCCCACGGATAATCCGAGCTGGAAAGGCAAGCGGACATGGATGGACACTAACTTAAGGCATGAGCCGAATAAAAGTGGCAGCTGCTAGTGAAATTAAACTCAAGAAATGAGTATATAAACTCAAGAGGGGAGGCTTTCCCACCCCTACTGCCCGTTCTCCCTCACCCTGTTACTGCTTTTCCACTCTTTCCCCCCGCCCCCATATCCCTTGATCCCATTAGCCTCGAGAACTATATCTAATTCTTTCTTGAATACATTTAATGCTTTGGCCTCAACTGCTTTCCATGATAGAGAATTCCACAGGTTCACCACTCTCTAGTGGAAGAAATCTCATCTCAATCTTAAATGGCTTACCCCTTATCCTTAGACTGTGACCCCCTGGTCCTGGACTCACCCACCATCACAAACATCTTTCCTGCATCTAATCTGTCCACAGTCCTGTTAGAATTCTCTAGGTTTCTGAGATCCCCTCTCATTCTTCTAAACTCTAGAAAATACAAGCCTAATCGGCCCAATCTCTCTTCATCCAAGAGTCCAGGAAATCAGTCTGGTGAACCTGCGCTGCACTCCCTCCATAGCAAGAACATCCTTCCTCAGATAACAAGACCAAAACTGCACAGTACTCCAGATGTGGTCTCACCAAGGCCTTGTATTATAGCAAGACATCCTTGCTCCTGTACCCAAATCCTCTTGCTATGAAGGCCAACATACCATTTTCTTTCTCAACTACCTACCTGCTGCACCTGCATGCTTACTTTCAGCAACTGGTGCACAAGGACATCCAGGTCTCACTGCACCTTCCCCAATCTGTCACCATTCTAATAATCTGCCTTTCTGTTTTTGCCAAAGTGGATAACCTCATTTATCCACATTATACTGCATCTGCTATGTATTTGCCCACTCACTCAACCTATCCAAATCACACTGGAGCTTCTCTTCATCCTCCTCACAGCTCTCTCCCACCCAGTTTTGGGTCATCTGCAAACTTGGATACATTTAAACAGGGGACCTAGCACTGATCCCTGTGGTACCTCACTAGTCACTGCCTGCCACTTGGAAAAAGACCCATTTATTCCTACTGTTTGTCTGCCAGCCAACCAGTTCTCTATCCATGTCAGTACCTTACCCCCAATCCCTGTGCTTTAATTTTGGACACTAATCTCTTGTGGGACCTTATTGAAAGCCTTCTGAAAATCCAAATACACCACATCCACTGGTTTTCCCTCATCTATTCAACTACTTAAAATCCTCAAAAAATTCCTTTAGATTTGTCAAGCATGATTTCCCTTTCGTAAATCCATATGGACTTCGTTTGATCATGTCATTGTTTTCCAAGTTCTCTATTACATCTTTTATAATGGACTCAAACATTTTCCCAACTGATGTCAGGCTAACCTGTCTACAATTCACTGTTTTCTAATACATAGAACATACTATGATACTTGAGATTCTATGCTGTGTAGTTTAATATCGTGCAATTGAGCGAATACTTGATTATACTAACTAATTGAATCATCAGATCATACAACTGAAGTCTGGATCACAGCCTCCATACAATGTTTTTCCTTGACCAGGTAGGCTGTGTTAAGCACACTGGCAACTAAGTACCAATTCTAATTAACAGGAATTATGGGCAATTACAAAAGGCTTAGAAAATTATAGCAACTACAGTCCAAACTTTAATAGTTGTAGTGCTAGAGGTTAAACAAGCACAAAGCTTAACTGTACCTATTCTGAACAAAACAAGCATTCCAACACTGGCACAAGTACCATTACAAAGATATAGATTTACACTGCGATTGGAACTCATAGCGTAGTTGCTGACATAGCTTACTCGCCACAAATACATTATAAAAGCACATACTTGACCACAAATGCTTTTCTGTAATGGCTTGGCCATGTGAGCCGCATGGAAGATGGCAGGATCCCCAAAGACACATTGTACAGCGAGCTCGCCACTGGTATCAGACCCACCGGCCGTCCATGTCTCCGTTATAAAGACGTCTGCAAACGTGACATGAAATCGTGTGACATTGATCACAAGTCGTGGGAGTCAGTTGCCAGCATTCGCCAGAGCTGGCGGGCAGCCATAAAGACAGGGCTAAATTGTGGCGAGTCGAAGAGACTTAGTAGTTGGCAGGAAAAAAGACAGAGGCGCAAGGGGAGAGCCAACTGTGCAACAGCCCCAACAAACAAATTTCTCTGCAGCACCTGTGGAAGAGCCTGTCACTCCAGAATTGGCCTTTATAGCCACTCCAGGCGCTGCTTCACAAACCACTGACCACCTCCAGGCGCTTATCCATTGTCTCTCGAGATAAGGAGGCCCAAAAGAAAGAAGAAGAAATCAGAAAATCTGTTTATACAACGTAGCCCCAGATAAAGAGACGGTTCTGATTTTTTTTTAATCAGAAAACTCACCCTGCGCAACAAAACCGCAGTTACATGGCGACTACTCCTGTTTGTACAAAAAACTTAAAATTTAATTTCTAAATTGGAAGTCACAATTTGCCAATGTGGAAGTGAGCAGAAAGGCATGGCACTATGCTTAATGGGAAATATAGACAAGTTAGGAATAGTAGCTTTGCTAAGCTTTGATTTTAAGTGGCAGAAACCACAATGAAATAGTTAAAAGTAAAAGCAGAGAGTGTGAGATTGTAAAGACTAGCAGACACTGGTAATTGCAAGGACATCGGTTCTTTTATGGCCTGATTGTGTGACTCCCTGTGGTTTGAAACAAATGGACTCCTGTGAAACATGCTGTCCATCCCTGTGTGAGTGATGATAAGGAATATAGGGCCCCTCGTATATGATACGACTACTGCTTGGTGTTACTGCAGGCTGCAACTTGATAAAGATAACAGGATCACAGGACTCATGACAATTGTGGGAAGCAAAACCAGAATGTTGTTTCTCATACCTCTGCTTTTGCTAATTATCTTGCTTGTCTGTTTTCTTTTATCTTGCTGATGCAAAACAATATTATGTTAGTAACAAGTATGTATTGAGAATAGAGGGTATTGTTAACCTCAGTAACAAGTGTACTCCACATTATCACCTGGTTGAAATTTAAATTGTACTGCACTGATTGGTTAAACAAGGGGGTGTAGCATGAATCTTAATATATAAACAGTAGTATCTATCACGAACAACACTTACTCTGGTGGACCACACAGACTGTGGGTGGAGTCAGTGTCGTTGTATTAGAGTAAGTCAGCCGGCTAAATGCACAAATAAAGTAATTGATTTTACCTACACATCCGACTCGGTATATTTACTGAACCAGACTGAAGGAAAAAAGAACTCAGATTTACACCATCATGTACTTATCCATGTCAGACTAAAAAAGTTGCAGTTCAAGTCCTGTGACAAGTATTGAATAGAAAATTCAGAATTAAATAGAACTATGATCCATTAGACAAAATAGCACATACATTTCCCCAACCTTGTTATCGGATAAGTGTCACAAGCTAATGTTTTCCGAAATCATATGCCCCCATAAAATGTACCATCAGGTACTTAAAGGCTTTTATAGTCAGACATAACTTTTCTATCGCATCCTTATCGAATTCAATATTCTAGTCATTAATCGCGCTATACCGACACAATACTGAAAAAAAGCAGGTCAGCTTCAATCACTTGTAAAAATTAGACAAACCTGAGCCACGGAAAAGCTACAGGAATATTATTAATTGGAAAAAAAAAGTGCGCAATGGCCCAGCAAAGCAATCACTTCATTAAAGTCACCTGGAACAGGTGGATCCGAAACAAATCACCACATCAGTGATAAATCAAAGATAGAACATTCAGCCTCAACCTTACCCGCCATGTCACCTCAACAAAACGCAGTGTAAAACCATCACTAGATATTTGATGATAAAATGACTTCAGTCTCTGGAAATGTATAAACTGGAGATTTGTTTTTACTCAGTTTCAATATTACTTTTGCATTTTAGTTCGTCTCACAATCAACAGCCAGAAAATCCAGTCAATAAGAAACAGCAAATCACCGAGTTTCTGCCGCAGATCCCGCTTTCTCACTCACTTCAATCACAGAACTCCCCGGGCACGAGACTCTCTCTCTTCCCGCTTTAAAAGTCCCGCGACCTGTCAATCATCCCGCCCCACCCACCGGAACTGATGTCACCGCCGGCACGTCAGAACAAAACTTTTGTATCGTTATATCTTATTGATCTAAGAACAAAATAACATCAACACCGTCTGTTTATAATAGAGAGAATATTGACATCATATCTGAGAATATTTCACAGCTCCAATATCTGATTGGCGGAAAGACAGATCGCACCATCCCGCCCCCTACGGGGATGCCTGGAACTGTCATTACATTGGTTATATTACATTCAATAGTTTAATGTGAAACGAATAGTGTAATTAATGTAATGTAATGTTACATTGCACAATTATGCTTATCAATTTAAGGTGGTTACTTTTATTGTGTATAATTTGAATAATTGATGAGTTACTCCAATTTTGCATAAAACCAAGTAATTTTATCAATATAATGTGCTTAATCTTAGTTCCCCTTGTAATGTGATGCATCTTTGTTAATTTAATTTGTTTCTTTATTTAATTCAAGGTGATTTAACTATTTTATAACTGTTATTAACTGACTCAAGTATTTAATTTAATTTAATGATGTAATTGTATTCATATTGATTTAATGTTATTTGTTAATTTTCAGTTAAATTATATTAACTTGGTGATATAATATTATTTATTAATTGGATGTTGAGTATATTAATTTAATGTGATTTACCTTCCAGGAGAGCTCCGGAGAGGAGCAGACCTGCGGGAAGAAGATGGAGTGAGGAGCGGATAAATAGAGCCCAAGGATCATGACCTAGAACACTTACCCTCCGAGAGAGCAGCGGAGAGGAGCAGACCTGCGGGAAGAACACGGAGCAAGGAGCGGATAAATAGAGCCCGAGGATCGTGGCCTAGAGCACTTACCCTCCAGGATAGCAGCAGAAAGGAGTCCATGCATGCCTGAGTTTGAAAAAAAAGTGAGCAGTGACATCACAAGAAAGTTGCAAGGTGATTGGTTGGTGAGTAACTGCTGTTAGGGAATAACTCTAAATAGCTGAGTTTGTACACTAATGTTAGGGTGTGTGTCTGTGTAAATCGCTTAATAATATGGAAGAAGTGGTATTTTTTGAGTAAGGTTTATTTTAACTATTGAACTGTATTGATTTTTAGTAGGGCTATTCAGTAATAGTAAGGTTTTATTAATACTTCTATGCTGTTGTATTACTGATAAGGATTTTTTTTAGCTATAGCAACGTGTCAACTAATAAACAAAGGAATGGCAGGGTTGCTTCAACCTCGAGAATGCAGCTCTTGTGCTATGTGGGAGCTCCAGGATGCTTCCCGTATCCTGGAGAACCATTTGTGCAGGAAGTGTTGTCAATTGAAGCAGCTTAAGCTCCGGGTTTTGGAACTAGAGCAGCAGCTGGCAGCGGTGCATTCATGAGGATGAGAGCTACATGGATAGCATGTTTATAGATGTGGTCACCCCACAACTGAAGAGAATGCAGGGAAAGAGGAAATGGGTGACCACCAGACAGTCAAAAAGAATCAGACAGGTAGTGCAGGAGACCCCTGAGCGCATCTCACTCTCCAACAGGTATTCAGTTCTGAATACTGAGGAAAGTGATGCTTCACCTGGGGAGTGCAGCCAGAGCCAAGTCCATGGCACCATGGGTGGCTGAGCTGCACAATGGGCTACAGGGAAGACTGGAAGAGTCATTGTGATAGGTGATTCAAGAGTCAAGAGAACAGACAGGCTTTTCTGTGGCTGTGGATGTGAATCCAGGATGGTGTGTTGCTTCCCTGGTGCCAGGGTCAAGGATGTCATTGAGCGGCTGCAGAGCATCCTGAAGCAAAAGGCAGCAGTTGTCGACCCAACGACATAGGTAGAAAGAGGGAGGTCTTGCGGTCAAAATTTAGGGAGCTGGGTAAGACGTTAGCAAGCAGGACCTCAAAAGTACTAATCTCTGTATTAGTCCCAGTGCCACGCGCAGGTGAGTATAGAAATAGAAGGATAAGACAGATGAATGCGTGGCTGGAAAGACGGTGCAGGAGGGAGGGCTTCAGACTCCTGGGACATTGCCACCGGCTCTGGGGGAGATGGGACCTGTACAGACTGGACGGGTTGCACCTGAACAGAGCCAGAACTGAATTCCTTGTGGCATGTTTTGCTAGTGCTGTTGGGGAGGGTTTAAACTAGTTTGGCAGTGGTATGGGGACATGAGGGAAGACTCAGCTGGGACAAAATCAGAAATTAAAATGGAAGACAGAGGAAACGAGGGTTTAAAAAAAATAAGAGTTTGGCAGTTCTCAAGGGTATCTATTTCAATGCAAGGAGTATAGCAAATAAAGCAGATGAGCTGAGGGCACAGATCGACACATGGCAGTATGATATCATAGCTATTGCAGACACATGGCTTAAGGAGGGACAGGAATGACAGCTCAGCATTCCTGGTTACAGGGTTTTCAAACGCGATAGGGAGGGGGATGCAAAAGGAGGGGGAATGGCAATTTTGATGAAGGAAACTGTTACAGCTGTGAGGAGGGATGATATGTTGGAAGGTTCATCAAATGAGGCCTTATGGATTGAGCTCAGGAGCAAAAAAGGGGCAATCACATGCTGGGCGTGTACTATAGACCCCCAAATAGTCAGAGAGAGATCGAAGAGCAGATATGTAAGCAAATATGAGATGTGCAGGAACAATAGGACAGTAATAGTAGCGGATTTTAACTACCCCAATATTAACTTGAATAGTTTTAATGTGACAGGAATTGACAAAGCAGAATTCTTGAGGTGCATTCAGGAGAATTGTTGTGCCCAGTATGTAGCAAGTCCAACAAGAGAGGACGCAGTTTTAGACCTAGTTGTAGGAAATGAAGATGGGCAGGTGGAGGGAGTGGCATTGGGAGAGCATTTTGGTGGTAGTGATCATAATTTAGTCAGTTTTAACATTATTATGGAAAAGGACAGAGATAGAAAGGAATTAGAGTTCTCAATTGGGGCAAGGCCAATTTTACTAAACTGAGGAGTGATTTAGCGAAAGTGGACTGGAAACAGCTACTTGATGGTAAATCAGTGTCAGAGCAGTGGGAGGCATTCAACAGGGAGATTCAAGGGGTTCCGCGTAAACATGTTCCCACAAAGAAAAAAGGTGAAGCAGCCAAATCTAGAGCCTCATGGATGTCAAGGAGCTTGCAGGGTAAGATAAGTCACTACCGGAAAGCTTGTGTCCGACAGTGAGAACTCAATACTACAGAAAGCTGAGAGGAGTATGGAAAGTGGAGGGGTGAAATCAATAAGGAAATTAGGGAAGCAAAGAGAGGGCATGAAAGAATATTGGCAAACAAAATCAAGGTGAACACAAAGATGTTTTATCAATACATTAGGAGTAAGAGGATAACTAAGGAGAGAGTAGGGCCCATAAAAGACCAAAAAGGTCCTTAAAAGTTGATAAATCACCAGGACCAGATGAAATGTATCCTAGGCTGTTAAAATAAGCAAGAGAGAAAATAGCAGAGGGTCTGACCATCAGTTTCCAGTCCTCACTGGATACAGATATGGTGCCAAAGGATTGGAGAATTGCTAACGTTGTCCTCTGTTTAAAAAGGGAGCAAAGGATAGACCAAATATTTACAGGCCAGTCAGTCTAACCTCAGTAGTGGGCAAATTATTGGAATCTATTCTGGGAGACAGGATAAACTGTCACTTAGAAAGGTACAGGTTAATCTGGGATAGTCAGCATGGATTTGTTAAGGGAAGATCTTGTTTGACCAACTTGATCAAATTTTTTGAAGTAACAAGTAAGATAGATGAAGGTAGTATAGTTCATGTGGTCTACATGGATTTTAGCAAGGCTTTTGACAAGGTCCCACATGGCAGACTGGTGAAAATAATAAAATCCCATGGGATCCAGGGAAATGCAACAAGGTGGATACAAAATTGGCTCAGTGGCTGGAAACTAAGGGTAATTGTTGACGGATGTTTTAGCGACTGGAGGGCTGTTTCCGGTGGCGTTCCGCAGGGCTCAGTACTGGGTCCCTGCTTTGTTGTGCTATAAACGGTTTGGATGTAAATGTAGGGGGCATGATCAAGACGTTTGCAAACGACACAAAGATTGGCCGTGTGGTAGATAACGAGGGGGATAGCTGTAGGCTGCAGGAAGATATTGATGGTCTGGTCAGCTGGACAGAAAAGTGGCAAATGGAATTCAACCCCGCGAAGTGTGAGGTGATGCATTTGGGGAGGTCAACCAAGGCAAAGGAACACGCGATAAATGGGAAAATACTAAGAAGTGTAGAGGAAATGAGGGACGTTGGAGTGAATGTCCACAGATCGCTGAATTTGGCAGGACAGGTCAATCAGGAGGTTAAGAAGGCATATGGAATCCTTTCCTTTATTAGCCGAGGTATAGAATATAAGAGCAGGGAGGTTATGCTGGAACTGTATAACTCATTGGTTAGGCCACAACTTGAGTACTGTGTCACCTCATTACAGAAAGGATGTAATTGCACTGGAGAGGGTATTGAGGAGATTTATGAGGATGTTGCCAGGACTGGAAAATTGCAGCTATGAGGAAAGATTGGATCAGCTGGGGTTGTTCTCCTTGGAACAGAGAAGGCTGAGGGGAGATCTGATTGAAATGTACAAAATTTTGAGTGGCCTGGATAGAGTGGAGGTGAAGGATCTATTCACCTTCGCAGAGAGGTTGTTGACGAGGGGGCATAGATTTAAAGTGATTGGTATAACAATTAGAGGGGTGATGAGGAAAACCTTTTTCACCCAGAGGGTGGTGATAAAGAAGAAAGGACAAAGAACAGTACAGCCCAGGAACAGGCCATTCGGCCCTGCAAGCCTGCGCTGATCTTGATGCCTGTCTAAACTAAAACCTTCTGCACTTCCGGGGTCCGTATCCCTGTATTCCCACCCTATTCATGTATTTGTCAAGATGCCTCTTAAACGTCGCTATCGTACCTGCTTCCACCACCTCCCCCGGTAGCATGTTCCAGGCACTCACCACCCTCTGTGTAAAAAAAAAAACTTGCCTTGCACATCCTCTCTAAACTTTGCCCCTCACACCTTAAACCTATGACCCCTAATAACTGACTCTTCCACCCTGGGAAAAAGCTTCTGACTATCCACTCTGTCCATGCCACTCACAACTTTGTAAACCTCTAACATGTCGCCCCTCCACCTCCGTCGTTCCAGTGAAAAAAATCCGAGTTTATCCAACCTCTCCTCATAGCTAATGCCCTCCAGACCAGGCAATATCCTGGTAAACCTCTACTGTACCCTCTCCAAAGCCTCCACATCCTTCTGGTAGTGTGGCGACCAGAATTGTATGCAATATTCCAAGTGTGGCCTAACTAAAGTTCTGTACAGCTGCAGCATGACTTGCCAATTTATATACTCTATGCCCCGACCGATGAAGGCAAGCATGCCGTATGCCTTCTTGACTACCTTATCCACCTGTGTTGCCACTTTCAGTGATCTGTGGACCTGTGCGCCCAGATCTCTCTGCCTGTCAATACTCCTAAGGGTTCTGCCATTTACTGTATACCTCCCACCTGTATTAGACCTTCCAAAATGCATTACCTCACATTTGTCCGGATTAAACCCCACCTGCCATTTCTCCGCCCAAGTCTCCAACCGATCTATATCCTGCTGTAACCTCTGACAATCCTCATCACTATCCGCAACTCCACCAACCTTTGTGTCGTCTGCAAACTTACGAATCAGACCAGCTACATTTTTCTCCAAATCATTTATATATACTACAAACAGCAAAGGTCCCAGCACTGATCCCTGTGGAACACCACTAGTCACAGCCCTCCATTCAGAAAAGCACCCTTGCACTGCTACCCTCTGTCTTCTATAACAGAGCCAGTTCTGTATCCATCTTGCCAGCTCACCTCTGATCCCATGTGACTTCACCTTTTGTCTGCCATGAGGGACCTTGTCAAAGGCTTTACTGAAGTCCATGTAGACAACATCCACTGCCCTTCCTTCATCAATCATCTTCATCACTTCCTCAAAAAACTCGATCAAGTTAATGAGACACGACCTCCCCTTCACAAAACCATGCTGCCTCTCGCTAATAAGTTCATTTGTTTCCAAATGGGAGTAAATCCTGTCCAGAAGAATCGTCTCTAATAATTTCCCTACCACTGATGTAAGGCTCACCGGTCTATTATTTCCTGGATTATTCTTGCTACCCTTCTTAAACAAAGGAACAACATTGGCTATTCTCTAGTCCTCTGGGACCTCACCTGTAGCCAATGAGAATACAAAGATTTCTGTCAAGGCCCCAGCAATTTCCTCCCTTGCCTCCCTCAGTATTCTGGGGTAGATCCCATCAGGCCCTGGGGACTTATCTACCTTAATGTTTTTCAAGACACCCAACACCTCCTCCTTTTTGATAACAACATGACCCAGACTACTTACACTCCCTTCCCGAGACTCACCATCCACCAAGTCCTTCTCTTTGGTGAATACTGATGCAAAGTATTCATTTAGTACCTCGCCCATTTCCTTTGGATCCATGCATAGATTCCCTCCTCTGTCCTTGAGTGGGCCAACCCTTTCCCTGGCTACCCTCTTGCTCTTTATATATGTATAAAAAGCCTTGGGATTCTCCTTAACCCTGTTTGCCAATGACTTTTCATGACCCCTTTTAGCCCTCCTGACTCCTTGCTTAAGTTCCTTCCTACTTTCTTTATATTCCTCAAGGGCTTGTCTTTTCCCAGCCTTCTAGCCCTTACAAATGCTTCCTTTTTCTTTTTAACTAGGCTCACAATATCCCTCGTTATCCAAGGTTCCTGAAACTTGCCAAACTTATCCTTCATCCTCACAGGAACATGCCGGTCCTGGATTCTAATCTGCTGACGTTTGAAAGACTCCCACATGTCCGATGTTGATTTACCCTCAAACAGCCGCCCCCAATCTCAATTCTTTCAGTTCCTGCCTAATATTGTTATAATTAGCCTTCCCCCAATTTAGCACCTTCACCCGAGGACTACTCTTATCCTTATCCACAAGTACCTTAAAACTTACGGAATTATGGTCACTGTTCCCAAAATGCTCCCCTACTGAAACTTCGACCACCTGGCCGGGCTCATTCCCCAATACCAGGTCCAGTACGGCCCCTTCCCTAGTTGGACTATCTACATATTGTGTCAAGAAGCCCTCCTGGATGCTCCTTACAAATTCTGTCCCTAGTGGCACTAGCAAACCTCGCAGCCAGGATATTTGTACCCCCACAGTTTCGATGCAACCCGTCTTTCTTGTGCAGGTCCCATCTGTCCCAGAAGAGAGCCCAATGGTCCAGATATCTGAAACCCTCCCTTCTACACCTGCTGTTTAGCCACATGTTTAGCTGCACTATCTTCCTATTTCTAGCCTCACTGGCACGTGGCACAGGGAGTAATCCCGAGATTACAACCCTAGAAGTCCTGTTTTTTAACTTACTACCTAACTCCCTGAACTCCCCCTGCAGGACCTCGTCACTCTTCCTGCCTATGTCATTAGTACCAATGTGTAGCAGAACCTCTGGCTGTTCACCCTCCCCCTTCAGAATGCCCCCTGTCCGTTCAGAGACATCGTTGACCCTGGCACCAGGGAGGCGACATACCATCCTGGAGTCTCTTTCACGTCCACAGAAGCGCCTATCTGTGCCCCTGACTATAGAGTCCCCTATAACTATTGCTCTTCTGCGCTTTGTCCCTCCCTGCTGAACAACAAAGCCAGCCGTGGTGCCACTGCTCTGGCTGCTGCTGTTGTTTTCCCCGATAGGCCATCCCCCCCAACAGTATCCAAAACAGTATACTTGTTAGAGAGGGGGAGAGCCACAGGGCATTCCTGCACTGACTGCCTGCCCCTTCTAGTGGTCACCATCTATCTGCCTGCACCTTGGGTGTAACCACTTCTCTAAAACTCCTGTCTTGATGGTTTCCGCCACCTGCATGCTCCTAAGTGCATCCAATTGCTGCTCCAACTGGTCCATGTGGTCTGTGAGGAGCTGCAATTGGGTACACTTCCTGCAGATGTAGTTGTCCGGAATGCTGGAAGCGTCACAGACCTCCCACATCTCCTGGAATATTTCCCCTTCTCCCTTATCCAGGGGTCACTGCACAGTGATCACAAGCAGGAACCCTTTTTGATTTCCCCCCTCTCTTCTCGCTCTCTTTTTCTCTGAAGTCACTGGATAGTGATCAGGAACAGGAACCCGGGCTGATTTCCCCCTCTCTGTAACTCAGTCGTCACTGGACAGTGATCAGGAGCAGGAATCCTGGCTGATTTACCCTTCTCTCTAACCCAGGGGACACCGGGCATTGGTCAGGAGCAGAATCCCTGACTGGTTTCCCCGTCTCTCTACCCAGTGGTCACTGGACAGTGATCAGGAGCAGGAACCCTGGAATATTTCCCTTCTCTCTAACCCAGGATTCACTGGATAATAATAAGGAGTTGAAACCCTGGCTCATTTCCCCCTCTGTCTTCTCTCTCTCTCTAACCCAGGGGTCACTGGACAGTGATCAGAAGCAGGAACCCTGGCTGATTTACCCTTCTGTCTAACCCAGGGGTCACTGGGCAATGGTCAGGAGCAGGAACCCTGGCTGATTTCCCCCTCCCTCATATCTCTCTCTCTATCTCCGATGTCACTGGACAGTGATCAGGAGCACGAACCCTGGCTGATTTCCCCTTCTCTCTACCCAATGGTCACTGGACAGTGATTAGGAGCAGGAGCTCTGGCTGATTTCCCCTTCTCTCTAACCCAGTGGTCACTGGACAGTGATCAGGAGCAGGAACCCTGGCTGACTCCACTAGCTATCAAACCGAGCAGAAGGGAATTTTCTGGTGAAAGAATTGATGGCATTTTTACAATTAAATCAACAGTATGTCCTTTTCGACACAAATCACATTTATTGAGAGATTGAGTCCAGACTGCTTCAGCATCAATTGTTGGCTTCCCGTTTATATAATTACACCTCAAGCTGCTGTCTCAGAGCAGGCTAGCAGCAAAGACATGCATTCAATTAATTTATCAATAACATTCTCTTCGTCATCCGATTAATTTAGGAACATTAAGAACAGGAGGAGGCCATTTACCTCCTCAAGCCTGTTCTGCCATTCAGTTAGATTGTGGCTGATCTGTATCTTAAATTCAGTTATCTGTCTTGGTTCTGTAACCCTTACCCAACAAAATTCTACCAATCTCCATTGTGCAATTTTGAATTATTCCCATCCTCAACAGTTTTTTTGGGAAAGAGAATTCCAAATTTTCAGTACCCTTTTTGTGAAGAACTGCTTCCTGATTACACTCCTGAATGGCCTGGCTCTAATTTAAGATTAAATTCTTGAGTCCCCACCTGAGGAATGAGTTTCTTTTCATTTACCCTCTCGAATCCTTTTATCATTTTAAATACATCAATTAGAATCTTCTAAACTCAAGAGAATATAAGCAAAGACTACGCAACCTGTTCTCATAATTTAACCCTTGAAGCCCTGGTATAATTCTGGTAAATCTGTTTTCCAACCCCTCAAAAGACCATATATCTTTCCTGTACTCCAGATAGGGTTTGACGAAGGCTCTCTATAACTGGAGCATAACTTCCTACTTTTGTTATCCAGCCCCCTCGAGATAAAAGCCAACATTCCATCGGCTTTTTGATAGCTTTTTGAACCCGTCCACCAACTTTTAATGATTTGTGTCCGAAATCTCTTTGGTCCTCCACAGTTCAACAGCAACAACGTGTGTAAATACAGCACCTTTAACGTAATAATATGTCCCAAGGTGCTTCAAGCGGCATAACAAAACTGACACTGAGCTACATAAGGAGATATAAGGGCAGATGACCAAAAGCTTGGTCAAAGAGGTAGGTTTTAAGGAGTGTCTTAAAGGAGGAAAGTGAGGTAGAGAGGCAAACAGGTGTAGGGAGGGGAATTCCAGAGTTTGGGACCTTGGCAGCTGAAGGCACGGCTGTCAATGATGGAATGATTAAAATCAGAGATGCTCACAAGGTCAGGATTAGATGAGTGCAGAGATCTTGGAGGGTTGTGGGACTGGAGGAGATTACAGAAGTAGAGAGGTGAGAGGCCATGGAGGGATTTGAAAACAAGAATGAGAATTTTAAAATCAAGGTGTTGCCCAGGAGCCGATGTTGGTCACTAAAATAAAAGCAAAATACTGCGGATGCTGGAAATCTGAAATAAAAACAAGAAATGCTGGAATCACTCAGCAGGTCTGGCAACATCTGTGGAAAGAGAAGCAGAGTTAACGTTTCGGGTCAGTAACCCTTCTTCGGAACTGATGTTGGTCAGTGAGCACAGGGGTGATGGGCGAATGGAATTTAGCACGAGTTAGGGCGTGGGCAGCAGAATTTTTGATGATCTCAAATTTACGGAGGGTAGAATGTGGGAGGCCGGCTAGGAGTGTGTTAAAATAGTCAAGTCTTGAGGTAACAAGGGCACGGATGAGGGTTTCAGCAGCAGGTGAGCTGAGGCAAGGGTGGAGACGGGCAATGTTAGAGGTGGAAATAGGTGATCTTAGTGACCGCACGGATATCTGGTCAGAAGCTCATCTCGAGGTTAAATATGACACCAAGGCTGCAAACAGTCTGGTTTAGCCTCAAACAGTTACCAGGGAGAGGCATGGAGTCGGTCGCTAGGGAACGGAATTTGTAGCAGGGACCGAAAACAATGGCTTCAGTCTTCCCAACATTTAATTGGATGAAATTTCTGCTTATTCAGATGTCAGACAAGTAGTCTTATTTAGAGACAGTGGGAGAGTTGAGAGAGGTGGAGGTGAGTGTTGTCAGCATACATGTGAAAACTAATGCCGTCCTTTCGGATGATGTCACTGAGGGGCAGAATGTGGATGACAAATAGGAAGGGACAAGGAAAGATCTTTGGGGGACACCAGAGGTAATGGTATGGGAGCAGGAAGAGAAGCCATTGCAAATGATTCTCTGGCTATAATTAAGTAGATACGAATAGAACCAAGTGAGAGCAGTCCCACCCAGCTGGATGACAGTGGAGAGACTCATGAACAAGATGAGCTCGGAAAGGACATGAGGGGAGATGGGAGAGAAACTAGAGAAAGATACAAGTTCAGGGCTAAGGCAGGAGGGATCTTTAGAGGAGTTTTGGCCTAGTGGGGTAGGGGAAGGGAGGGTTGCAGCAGAGGCATCCGATCGATGATCCCAATCTTAGTGACAAAGAATTCCATGAGCTCCTCACACTAAGTTAGGGAGGACATAAAGTAATGTTGATGGGAGCAGAAAATTGCAAAGGGAAATAAATGTATAAATATGATGAAAAGTTGAGGCCCCAGAAAAGATTATTGGGAAACATTACTTGTCACATTCCATAAATCTGAGTATTTATTTATTTAGAGATACGGCACTGAAGCAGGCCCTTCGGCCCACCGAGTCTGTGCTGACCAACAACCACCCATTTATACTAATCCTACATTAATTCCATATTCTCTACCACAACCCCACCATTCTCCTACCACTTACCTACACCACCACTAACCCTAACCCTAACCCTAACCCTAACCCTAACCCTAACCCTAACCCTAACTCTCCTATCCTTTTTAAATAGTGGAGTTCCATTGGCAATTATCTGATCCTGGATCAACTCCTGAATCGAGAGAGTTCTGGAAGGTCACAATTTCCACATCGACAATTTCCTCACCTACTTGTTTGAATACCCTGGGGTGGAAACCATCAGGTTCTGGAGATTTGATCTTTAGTCTCATTATTTTCTCCATCACCATGTTTTTACTCCTATTGACTCGGTTAATTTCTCCCCTTGATTTATTTTTAGTTTTCCTGGTATCCCTGACACTTTATCCTCATCCTACACTGTGAAGACCAATATAAAATAAGTATTTAATAAGTCTGCTGTTACAGCCAGGTGAGGAGGAATCACAGGGCTCCCTTCTTGTCCTTCTTCTTTGACTGAAGTCGGTTTTAATCCTTTTTAAATAGTGGATATACTTATCATTTCAGTGAGTGTTTCACCTTTTACTTTTGTGATCATAAAAGAACCAATTGGACAGGTTTTCTTAAGTTTAAACAAGAAAAAGGTGAGTTTATTATACTTAACAATCTAAATCCAATCTAAATAAAAATAATAAAATTATACTACAAATTCATGCACACAGACACGAGAATCACACACACAAAAATAGATGACAGAGTGATGAGGAATAGATTTATGGTTGGATTAAAGTTCAGAACAAATAAAAATTAATAAACAGTCTGGGGTCGGGTGATTCCGTTGTCTTCTGGATGAAGTTGTGTCCTTGAAGTCTTTGGCTTGATAGCTGTCCTTGGAGACAATTGAGCAGCGGTTGTCCTTCCTTGGGTCTTTGTCTTGGATCTAGCAACTGGCAGCTAGGCTTCGCATGCTTCACCAGGCCTTCTGGAAAGAGAGAGAGAGAGAGAGAGAGAGAGGGGGTGGGGGTGGTGTGGGGGCAGGAAGCGAGGAGCGTGGAACAATTGGCCGAGGGGAGTGGGGGGAGCAGTGGCGAAGTCTGGAGCGAGTGGCTAAGGGGGGATAGCGGCCAGTGAGGCAGGAGAGAGTAGCTGAGTGGCGGAAAGCGGGCGAGGGGAACGAATAGCTGATGATTTTTTCCCACGCATGCGCCAATTAGTCCTGGCAAGACGTAGGCTGCACATGTGCAGCATCTCACTGAGAGAAGGAGACTGTTTGCACATGTGCGCAGCTTGGAGTGCTCTGAGAATGTTGGCGGGCCACTGCGTTGTCAGGAGTCACTTTGTCAGTGTTCTCACCTGTAGGGGTTCACCCTATCAATGTTAATGTGGATGGCTCTGAATGTCTTGCTAATGAAAGCAATCTCCGGCAGTTCAATCAATAGAGCAAGCCATTGTTTGGGTACAGATTGATCAGACATGTGTCTCTGCTTTGATGCCTTGGAATGTGAAAAGTATTTAAATTCAAATGGTGACGGCCATTTTTAGCTGTGGCCAAGTCTTTGTAAAAGTTATCTGTAATATTCCAGCTTTCCTTTGTTCAAGTTTAATATAAGTTTCCAACTGAAAAATTAATATTCCTCATTTTGTATAGCATATTTTCTTGTCACTGCCATTTCCTGATTTATTTATTTATTTTGTTGAGAGATACAGCACTGAAACAGGCCCTTCAACCCACCAAGTCTGTGCCAACCAACAACCACCCATTTATACTTCTTCTCTTCTTTGGCCTCCTTGTCTCGAGAGACAATGGGTAAGCGTCTGGAGATGGTCAGTGGTTTGTGGAGCAGCGCCTGGAGTGGCTACAAAGGCCAATATTAGAGTGACAGACTCTTCCACAGGTATTGCAGAAAAAATTGTTTGTCGGGGCTGTTACACAGTTGGCTCGCCCCTTGCGCTTCTGTCTTTTTTCCTGCCAACTGCTGAGTCTCTTCGACTCGCCACACTTTAGCCCCGCCTTTATGGCTGCCCGCCAGCTCTGGCGATCGCTGGCAACTGACTCCCACGACTTGTGATCAATGTCACAGGACTTCATGTCGTGTTTGCAGACGTCTTTAAAGCGGAGACATGGACGGCCGGTGGGTCTGATACCAGTGGCGAGCTCGCTGTACAATGTGTCTTTGGGGATCCTGCCATCTTCCATGCGGCTCATGTGGCCAAGCCATCTCAAGCGCCGCTGACTCAGTAGTGTGTATAAGCTGGGGATGTTGGCCGCCTCGAGGACTTCTGTGTTTAAGATACGGTCCTGCCACCTGATGCCAAAGATTCTCCGGAGGCAGCGAAGATGGAATGAATTGAGACGTCGCTCTTGGCTGACATATGTTGTCCAGGCCTCGCTGCCATAGAGCAAGGTACTGAGGACACAGGCTTGATACACTCAGACTTTTGTGTTCCTTGTCAGTGCGCCATTTTCCCACACTCTCTTGGCCAGTCTGGACATAGCAGTGGAAGCCTTTCCCATGCGCTTGTTGATTTCTGCATCGAGAGACAGGTTACTGGTGATAGTTGAGCCTGGAGATTTGGGTGTTCAGGTCCATTGTTCCCTGAAGGTGGCAACGTAGGTCAATAGAGTGGTTAAGAAGGCAAACGGCATGCTTTCCTTCATCGGACGGGGTATTGAGTACAAGGGTTGGCAGGTCATGTTACAGTTGTATAAGACTTTGGTTCGGCCACATTTGGAATACTGTGTGCAGTTCTGGTCGCCACATTACCAAAAGGATGTAGATGCTTTGGAGAGGGTGCAGAGGAGGTTCACCAGGATGTTGCCTGGTATGGAGGGCGCTAGCTATGAAGAGAGGTTGAGTAGATTAGGATTATTTTCATTAGAAAGACGGAGGTTGAGGGGGGACCTGATTGAGGTGGACAAAATCATGAGAGGTATAGACAGGGTGGATAGCAAGAAGCTTTTTCCCAGAGTTGGGGATTCAATTACTAGGGGTCACGAGTTCAAAGTGAGAGGGGAAAAGTTTAGGGAGGATATGCGTGGAAAGTTCTTTCCGCAGAGGGTGGTGGGTGCCTGGAACGCGTTGCCAGCGGAGGTGGTAGACGCGGGCACGATAGCATCTTTTAAGATGTATCTAGACAGATACATGAATGGGCAGGAAGCAAAGAGATACAGACCCTTAGAAAATAGGCGACATGTTTAGATAGAGGATCTGGATCGGCGCAGGCTTGGAGGGCCGAAGGGCCTGTTCCTGTGCTGTAATTTTCTTTGTTCTAGGTAGATGAACTCTTGAACCACTTCCAGAGCATGGTCGCCGATATTGGTGGATGGAGCATTTCTGACGTCCTGTCCCATGATGTTCATTTTCTTGAGGCTGATGGTTAGGCCAAATTCGTTGCAGGCAGCCGCAAACCTGTCGATGAAACTCTGCAGACACTCTTCAGTGTGAAATGTTAAAGCAGCATCGTCAGCAAAGAGGAGTTCCCTGATGAGGACTTTCCGTACTTTGGTCTTCGCTCTTAGACGGGCAAGGTTGAACAACCTGCCCCCTGATCTTGTGTGGAGGAAAATTCCTTCTTCTGAAGACTTGAACGCATGTGAGAGCAGCAGGGAGAAGAAGATCCCAAACAGTGTGGGTGTGAGAACACAGCCCTGTTTCACGCCACTCAGGATAGGAAAGGGGTCTGATGAGGTGCCGCTATGCTGAATTGTGCCTTTCATATTGTCATGGAATGAGGTGATGATACTTAGTAGCTTTGGTGGACATCGGATCTTTTCTAGTAGTCTGAAGAGACTACGTCTGCTGACGAGGTCAAAGGCTTTGGTGAGATCAATGAAAGCAACGTAAAGGGGCATCTGTTGTTCGCGGCATTTGACCTCTGCTCCATTTATACTAATCCTACATTAATCCCATATTCCTACCACATCCCCACAATTCCCCTACCACCTACCTACACTAGGGGCAATTTATAATGGCCAATTTACCTATCAACCTGCAAGTCTTTGGCTGTGGGAGGAAACCGGAGCACCCAGCGGAAACCCACACAGTCACAGGGAGAACTTTCAAACTTCGCACAGGCAGTACCCAGAACCGGACCCGGGGTATTGGAGCTGTGAGGTTGCGGTGCTAACCACTGCGCCACTGTGTCCTTTCTAAATACAACATCAGCTGTGGCTGTCTTTAAGGGGCCCACAGTACTCTCAGTCACCCATATTCTCTTAATATGTTTGTTGTCCTAGATATCCCTCACAAGTTTTTACTCATATTACCTTTTTGCAACTCTCGCTACTTTCTCTGCCTTGATTTTCTGTTCTTTATATTTCTCCCAGTCTGCGGGAGCTCTTTTAATTACACAGGTAGAGTTCTTGCCCTTTAGGGGTGTAGTGTTGTCGTGTTTGAAATAACAATTGCTTTGTGTAGTCTAGTCGCTGCTGTAGAACACATGCTAGCAAAGTAAAAGAGAAACTAAAACAAACAGGATAAAAGTGAAGCCTTTATGTGCAGCTGTTGCAGTCTTTGTCTCATGACCTATAGAAAACTTGGCTACACCTCACTCAAGTCCCAAGGACATTACAAGAGATTTGTACAAGTCATGTATTCTGTCAAAAACACCTCATACTGTTCATCTGTAGTTTTATCCATTAATATTTCTGCCCCATCAACTGTGGTCAATTTCTGCCTCATCCCAAAGTCGGAATTATCTAAATTTGAAATTTTAGTTTGTGGCTCAGCCTCTCCATCTCAAAGTTAATAGTCACTGTTTGCTGATGTTCACTGACTGTCAGATTGTTCAGTCTCATTACTCATCATAAAATTGAAGATGAAAACAAAATACTGTGGCGCTGGAAAACTGAAATAAAAATAGACAGTGCTGGAAATACTCAGCAGGTCTGGCAGCAGCTGTGGAGGGAGAAACAGAGTTAACATGATGTAAGGTCACAGACCTGAAATGTTAACTCTGTTTCTCTCCAGTAAATCTAAGATGGTTTGTTCTCTTGTTTCAAGAACATATTGTTTCTGAAAGTGGCCATGAATACCTTCGCGAAATTTGCTGCCTTTGGAACTCGAGTTGTTTCCTTTTCCCAGATTTTTGCAGTAATTTTTCAGTGTCCTGTCACTTTAAGAAGTGCTGCCAGATCAGGGGAGCTGTGTCTTTAAAAAGCTGCAAAACTTTGCTGCTGGTGCAAAGTGCACTGGGAATAAGGAAGAGGTTTGAATGGCACCAAATCTGACCAATCAAGTAATAGCTTGAATGACAGGGACAACTTCAAGCCAATCAAATGAGGGCAAAGGGGTGGGAATTAAATACACCCAAAGTTTGCTGAACTTGTTTGAAGGCAAGGTTTGAGGAAGTTAGATAAGTAGCTCCAATTGGAGCAGTTTGTGGGGATGGTGTAAAGATGGCAAATTCAGTGCAACCTGGAGAAATTATACATCTGAATGTGGGAGGAAAGAGGTGGGTGAACAACACAGGCGAGTAACAATGTGCTGTACTAATTCTGTGAGTATTGTTGGGCATTACAAGCCGCTGTAATATCAGGCTGTCACTAGTGTGGATTCTGAGTGGGGTGTCTGCAGTTATTTAAATGTCAGTTGCTTCTAAACATTTGTGTTTAGGAGCCTGTTCTTTCCGTTTGCTGATAAACAGCAGAGTTTGTGGTTTTGCTTTGACTGAGTTCTGGTGCTGGGATTCTGCTGGAGGAAGTTACATTTCGCGCTGTTTCTCAGCAAACCACGAAAATGGCAAAAGAAAGACTTGCGTTTCAATAGCACCTTTCACAACCTCAGGGCATCCCAAAGTGCTTTATAGCTAATCAATTATCTTTAAAGTCTAGTCACTGTTGTGATGTTTCCTGCAATGTACACACAGCAAGATCCCACAAATTTATCACAAGTGTGATAAATGACCAGTTAATCTGCTTTAGTAATGATGGTTGAGGGCTGGATTTCCCTCTCTAAGCCTCACTGTCTTGCTGTTTTTCTCTCCTCCTTTGCGAAACTCTTTTAAAAGCTACCTCTGACCAAGCTTTTGATTATCTGCCCTAATATCTCCTTACACGGCTTGGTGTGATAGTTGATTTATAATGCCCCTGTGAAGTGCTTTGGGATCTTCTATTCTGTTAAGATGCTTTATAATTGTAAGTTGTGTGATAATAATTGGCCAGGATGCCAGGAAGACACCCCCACCACTCTTCCTTGATATAGTGCCATTGAAATTTGACATTCACCTACAGGGGCAACTAGTGCCTCCATTTAACATCTCATCCCAAAGATGGCACTTTTGACAGTGCAGCACTCCCTACCCCACCTCCCCAGATGATAAATTATGCTGACTCTGGCCCTCTGCTGTTTCATCCAAGTGGCCATTTTCCATCTGTGACCCCAGATGGTGATTGCCAGCAGGCTGTTCAACCACAGAAAGCATCGTCTCCAAGATCCTAATCCTCATTCAACCCCTACCTAGTTTTTTTTATTTGTTCATGGGATGTGGGTGTCGCTGGTCAGGCCAGCATTTATTGCCCATCCCTAATAGCCCTCGAGAAGGTGGTGTTGAGCTGCCTTCTTGAACCGCTGCAGTCCATGTGTGGTAGGTGCACCGACAGTACTGTTAGGAAGGGGGTTCCAGGATTTTGATCCAGCGACAGTGAAGGAATGGCGATATAGTTCCAAGTGAGGATGGTGTGTGAGGCTTGGAGGGGAACTTGCAGGTGGTGGTGTTCCCACGTATCTGCTACCCTTGTCCTTCTCGGTGGTAGAGGTCGTGGGTTTGGAAGGTGCTGTTGAAGGAGGTTTGGCGAGTTGCTGCAGTGCATCTTGTAGATGGTATACACTGCAGCCACTGTGCGTCAGTGGGGAAGGGAGTGAATGTTGAAGTTGATGGATGGGGTGCCAATCAATTGGACTGCTTTGTCCTGGATGGTGTCGAGCTTCTTGAGTGTTGTTGGAGCTGCACCCATCTAGTCTCAAAAACAGGGCTCATTGGGTTGTGAGCAAGAGCAGGAATACAAAGGTAAAATACTGCAGCTGTTGGAAATCTGAAATACAAACAGAAAATGCTGGAAATACTTGGCAGGACTGGCAGCTTCTGTGGCGAGAGAAACAGAGTTAATTTGTTGTGAAGGGGGAGGACTCCTGGCCAAAGAAGTGAGCGCACAGGTGAAGGTGGTGAAGAGCAGCTCAGTGTTGTGTCGAACTCTCAATTCAGAGTTTCAGGTCTGTGACCTTTCATCAGAACTGCACAATGTTAGAGATGGAACAGGTCTTAATGAGTAAAGAGGCAGGGAAAAAGGAGGAAAGGACAAGAGAGAAGGTCTGTGATAGGGTGGAGGCAGGAGAGATTAAATAACAAAAGAGATGATGGTGTAAAGTGAAAGATGAAACAGTCAAGAAATATCAGATGCATTTGGAGGACGTCTAAGTGTGAAAATGCAAAACCATTACAAGCAACTGCCGTCTGAAAAATTGAGAGCAGAGGTTACTGTCTGAAATTGTTGAACTCTATGTTGAATCCTAAGGCTGTCAGGTGCCTGATCGAAAGGTGAGGTGCTATTCCTCAAGCTTGTGCTGAGCTTTGCTGGAACACAGTAGGAAGCAGAGGCCAGAGAGTGGGGCAGGGATTTAAAACAACAGGCAACTGGAAACTTGGGGTCAAGCTTGTGAATTGAATGGAGGTGTTTTGCAAAGCAGTCACCCAATCTGCATTGGAGAGGCCAAATGTAAAGGAGACTGCATTGTGAGCAGTGAATACAGCATAATAAATCGGAAAAAGTACAAGTAAACAGCTGTTTCACTCGGGAAGGGTAGTTGGGCCCTTGGATGGTGAGGAGGTAAAAGGGCAGGTGTTGCATCTCCTGCACTTGCATGGAAAGGTGCTGTGGGAAGGAGAGTGGGTGTTAGTGGGTAGATGGAAGAGTGACTGGATATCCTGGTGGGGGATGGAGGTGTAGAGGGACTCGATGTATTGTTGAAAAGAGACTGTTCAGGCCAGGAGACTATTAGTGGCTGAGGGTGCAAAAGAATTGCAGATGGAGCTGAGAAGCGACTGGACAAGGAGCGATTAAAACAGTCGAGATGAAAAAAAAATCAGTTCCCTAGGTAGAGGTTATTTCGCCAGACAACACCAGCACCCTTGTTAGCAGGTTTAATGACCATGATGGTGTTGAAGCTGAGAGAATGCAGTTAAGCAAGTTCAGAGGGAGATAGATTCGAGTGAGTGAGGGGAGCTGAGAAATTGAGATAAAAGCAAAATACTACGGATGCTGGAAATCTGAAATAAAAACTAGAAATGCTGGAAATACTCAGCAGGTCTGGCAGCATCTGTGAAGAGAGAAGCAGAGTTAACGTTTCGGGTCAGTGACCCTTCTTCGGAACTCAGAGAAATTGAGATGGCTGATATCATGCTGACAGTTCTCAATAAAAAGGGACCTAGACAGGGTAAGAGGCCAGAGGGAGGGGGAAGGAAAAGTCTGAAGGAGAGAAAGGATTTGTTGTGAAGGGGGGGGACTCCTGACCAAAGAAGTGAGCGCAGAGGTGTAGGTGGTGAAGAGCAGCTCAGTGTTGTGTCGAGCTCTCAGAGGGGACAGTGAAAACACCACAAGCGATGAGATTGGAAGGAGAAATGGCGTCAGACAAAAGTGAAGGGGAAGAAAAAGCCAGAGGGAGGTTGGTACCATGAGTTGTTGAAGCTTGCGATCTTTCACACCTGAAAGAAAGAAAAGTTTTTTGTTAAAGCACCAGACGAGACAAAGGATGAAATGAAACTGCAGACCAGGACAGCTTTGAGAGAGAGTGAGTCAGTGCTGCTGAAGAGAAAGGTCGCGGGTGTATATGCAGTGGCACTTGGCGTTGAGAGTGAATCTCAGGTTGCCGCGAGAGCAGTGGTAGAAGGAATGCTGAATAGTTTGGAGATGTCTGTAATTGTGGATGGATCTGAAAAGTGAAGGGTGGAATTTCAGTTGGAATCTACATGGAATAATTCTGAACTGGAGATAGTTGCTGAGGAAGGGGATGTGGCTTTGAATGCGAGTTAGAGTGAAGTGAGCAGGAATCCTCTCCAGTGGGCACTGTGGTCCCTTCTTCTCCTGGGCTGAGAACAGCACAACAGTCCTGGGATCTTCCGACTCTGTGTGTTTGCAGTCTTCTTTTGTTGGCTGTTTGTCACCTGGATCTGAGGAAGGGGAAATTAAGCTTCAATCCACAATCCCAATGATTTGCTTCTACCTCGATCATTCAAGAGTTCCTCAGGGTAGTGTCCTAGGCCCAACCATCTTCAGCTGCTTCATCAATGACCTAACTTCAATCATAAGGTCAGAAGTGGGGACGTTTGCTGATGATTGCACAATGTTCAGTACCATTTGCGACTCCTCAAATACTGAGCAGTCCGTGTAGAAATGCAGCAAGACCTGGACAATATCCAGGCTTGGACTGATAAGTGGCAAGTAACATTCGCGCCACACAAGTGCCAGGCAATGACCATCTCCAACAAGAGAGAATCTAACCATCTCCCCTTGACATTCAATGGCATTACCATCGTTCAATCCCCCACTATCAACATCCTAGGGGCTACCATTGACCAGAAAATGAACTGGAGTAGCCATATAAATACCGTGGCTACAAGAGCAGGTCAGAGGCTAGGAATCCTGCGGCGAGTAACTCACCTCCTGACTCCCCAAAGCCTGTCCACTATCTACAAGGCACAAGTCAGGAGTGTGATGGAATACTCTCCACTTGCCTGGATGGGCGCAGCTCCAACAACACTCAAGAAGCTCGACACCATCCAGGACAAAGCAGCCTGCTTGATTGGCACCCCATCCACAAACATTCACTCCCTCTACCACCGACGCACTGTGGCAGCAGTGTGTACCATCTACAAGATGCACTGCAGCAACACACCAAGGCTCCTTAGACAGCACCTTCCAAACCCGAAACCTCTACCACCTCGCAGGACAAGAGCAGCAAATACATGGGAACATCACCACCTGCAAGTTCCCCTCCAAGTCACACACCATTCTGACTTGGAACTATATTGCCGTTCCTTCACTGTCATTGGGTCAAAATCCTGGAACTCCCTTTCTAACAGCACTGTGAGTGTACCTACCCCACATGGACTGCAGCGGTTCAAGAAGGCAGCTCATCACCACCTTCTCAAAGGCAATTAGGGATGGGCAATAAATGCTGGCCTGGCCAGTGATGCCCATATCCCATGAATGAATAAAAAAAAAAACAGCTCGTTAGAATCCTCTAGGTCCCTAAAATATAATAACCTAAAAAGAAACAGTGGCACCAATTGATCAGAATTTGCAGGCTTTCGAGGGTTAAATTGTGAAGGTCTGTGACCTCCAGGGCACAATTTTGGACACCTGGGCTAGTTGGAGATGGGGAGAGTGTGTTGCATACAGACCCCTACCCTTAGCCTGGTTCAGAGGTTGTTGCATGCAGACCCCTGCTCCACCCCCCCCCCCACCCCCCACTTGGTCTGGGCCGGCGAGTGCTGGATGCAGTGTTTGACTTTTTTTTTCTGTGTTGTTCCCTTGAATACTTTCTTTAGGTTCAGTTCCTCACGACAGACTCTCACCTGGATCCCCGACTCATTTTTCTCGAGGTAAGACACTCTTGCTGGTCTAAACTGTGATTTATGGCATCACATTTGCAGTTTCTGAGATAGAAACCGAGCTCCAAGACAGGATTTCCTGATATTGGTGATTTATTTTGACAATTGTGTCAAAATCTTGCGATGTGGAGAATTTTACTGACCCTGGTTTGCAGTAAATTTTTATCAGCAGCAAAGCAAGTCTTGGAGCACAGGCCCCACCCTACCCAGGATTCCTTTGTGGGTTAAGGTGAGGAGTGTGTGGGCTGTGCGAGACACTCGGTGGTCTCCAGCTGAACCTGCATTATTGATCTGAACCCATTGTGTTTGTTGTGTTTCAGCTTGTTGAGTGGAAGAATCTCCACTCTGAAGGATGAAACAGGAGCAGTGAGTAAAACCCACAACACGTTTTTCATCAATACTTGGTTAATATTGATTCGGAAATATCTATCGATGGCACAGAATAGGCTGAGCCTCCTCCCCAGCAATCACCAACTTCATTCTCTATTATTCGCTTTAGATTTTTATCGATCGGGATCCGACTGTCTTTACCTCCATCTTGAATTTTCTCCGCACTAAGGAACTGGATGCCAGGTATGTCCACAACAGTTGACAAAGTCACTGTTTGCAGAAAGGGTTAAAAGCTTGAGGACCACAGCTTATCATCTGTTTTCCTGGGTAGCAGCGTCACTGCATTAATGACGTGTGAGTGGAAGTTAAACAGTAGCGAGTGCCCCCTTTATTAAGAGCACAACCAATAAACTAACTTCAACAGTCATTTTAAAGGAAATTTAACAAATCAAATTCTGGTTGTTGATGAAGCCCGCCATCCCCTGGTGCCCACTGGCTGCAGAAGGCCTCAAGCATAAAGGCAATACTGCAAGCTCCATCTCCAGGGACACCCAGGCACATGCATAGCCTTGGAAGGGAGGCAGGCACTCAGGCCAAACAACCCTCTCAACCTCCTGCTGCCTGGACATGTTGATGGCCACTTTGGCCAGGCCCAGGAGGTTCCCCAATCTGCCTGCTCTGGGTATAGCTGGTGTCCACAGAAAGTGGCAGTGCAGAGGGACTGTTTGGGGGAGTGTAGAGGGAGCTTTACTCTGTATATAACCCCATGCTGTACCTGTCCTGGGAGTGTTTGATGGGGACAGTGTCAAGGGAGCTTTACTCTGTGTACCTCACCTGTGTCCTGGGGTTGAGCAGAGTAAGAAGGGAGGAGATGTTCCATTTTCTGAACTAACAAACACCTTGTCAATAACAGCACACACTTTCTTCAGCCTTGAGTATTGTGGACAGTTTTAAGAAGGAGGTTTTGGTGATAATTGGCAGGCAGAGGGGTAGCAATCATTTGGCACCATGTTGATGGTGGTTTATTGCTATCTTTATATCACTGTAAGAAGCTGTGGGATTCTCTGGAATTGAAGGATTGAATTTATTTTTCCCCCAGCGATATCAACATTGCAACCCTTCGGCATGAAGCAGAGTTCTATGGAATTTCCCCGCTGGGTGAGTGAAGAATATTGTGGCTTAGTATACAAGCGGAATAACACAATTAACATTCTCATTCACCCCTAATTCTGTAACCCATATTCCAAAATCCCAAAATAATTCCGGATGCTGGCACCTGAATCCTGCCAGATCCTGAAATCTCTCTTCCCAATTGTCTTGGATTCTTGTAACCTCTTTTCAACTTCCTCCTTGCACCCTTAGGATCCTTTCCAATACTCTTAACCCGTTAAAGCCATCCTGCCAATTCCTTGCTTCCTCCAACCTCATGATCCTTTGTGCGTTAAGGTGAGGTGTGGGGGTTGTGCAAGATACACTCAAATCCAAGACCTCCTTGTCCACATCTTCCACATGCAGGGCAAGATCCCACAAACAGCAATAAATTAAAGATTCAGTTAATCTGTTTCAGAATTTTGGCTGAGGGATAAATATTGGCCAGTGCTCCGGAGACAGCTTCCCTGCTCTTCAGGCGACCAGGTTGCAAGTGGGGCCTCAATTAAATGTCTCATCCAAAAGACTCACCTTGGTGCTCCCTCACTGCTGCACAGTGAGTGCAGTATGAATTATCGGTTCAAGTCTCACTGACTCTCAGACTCTGAGGTGAGTGAACTACCACTGAAACTGACTGACAGAGATACAAATATATAATGGCACACAAATGCCAGACAATAACTGTCATCTAGAGTGTCAAACCACCTCCCCTTGATTTTCAGTGGCCTCACCAAATTCCCCACCAGTAACATTCTGGGGATTGCCATTAACCAAAATCTCAATGGGTTCGATCACATCAGTGCTGTGGATACAAGAGCATCTCAGAGACTGTGTCCTGCATTGTACTTACTGCTTTAACATCGCATGGAACCATTTTGCTCCCCCCACTTTCCCCCCCCCCCCCCACCCCCGGCAGTGCCCACAAGCTGACACTGTGGCAGAGTTTCACATTTTGTTTCCTCCTTTTCCTAGTTCGCCGCCTGGAGCTGTGTGAGGACTTGGAACGCTCATCTTGTGGGAACGTCCTGTTTCATGGCTACCTGCCTCCTCCGGGTAAGTAGCGGGGTGGGTAGCCGGTGTAATGGGGTGGGCAGTGAGGATCCATCACGAGCTCTGGTTTCTCGACCTTTTGATTCTGATGTGTTTTGTGTCCTCAGTGATCCCGACAATGAGGCAGAATCGACACAGCCTTGCTGGGCCACAGTTTGTGGGGTCTCGGCAGGAGGCCACAGATCGTATCCCCGTGCGAAGGAGTAATACCATGCCACCCAACCTGGGCAATGCTGGGATTCTCGGGAAGCTCCTGGAGCAACGAGGGAATGGTTTGTACAATGTTGCCGCTAAATTGTTGAATTCTCCGTATCAGAAGTCAGTCAATGGTTTTTCAGTTCACCTTCCCCTAGTGTTGGTCCTGAGGCACACAGGCCAAGAAAGCCCAGTTTTGATCCCTGGTCCATTGTGACTGTTGATTTCAGCTAATGTAGCCGGACCAGGTTCTGGAATTGGGCTCAGCACCCTGAATTCTGGGGATCAGAAACTAGGCCAGGATTCCTCCTGTGATGACCATCTGATATCGTTTGGAAATTGTGGAAACATGTGGGGTGGGGTTGGTGAGGATTGGGGTCCGGCACTGCTATAATGACCTGCATGGTTAAATACCCAGAAGCCATTTGTAGTCCAACCTTGAGGGTAAAGAAACATCAACTCTGCAAAGCACCAGAAGCTACCTCCAGGAGCGGCCATCCCTCTGGGAGAAGAGTGCATAAAATGGAGATGAAGTATGACTGAAAGTACTGGTGCATGCTTTCTTTTTATTTATTCATTCTTGAGACATGGGTGTCACTGGGAAGGCCGACATTATTGCCTGTCCTCTTGAACCGCTGCAGTCCTTGGCGAGTAGGTACACCCACAGTGCTGTTAGGAAGGGAGTTCCAGGATTTTGATCCAGAGACAGTGAAGGAACGGTGATATAGTTCCAAGTCAGGATGGTGTGTGGCTTGGAGGGCAACTTGCAGGTGGTGGTGTTCCCATGCATCTGCTGCGCTTGTCCTTCTACGTGGTGGAAGTTGTGGGTATTGGAAGGTGCTATCGAAGGCTTTGGTGAGTTGCTGCAGTGCATCTTGTAGTTGATACACACTGCTGCCACTGTGCATCGGTGATGAAGGTGGCAGATGGGGGCTATTCCAGTCAGAGGGCATTAAAATTGGGTTTGAGTCTTTGGGGAGCACTGGTAACGTAGCCTGCTCAGGGCTTGCCCAGTGGTTGCCCAGAAGCACTGTGGCCAGTTGAAATTCTCTCACATCTGATGAGATGGAGATGGGTTGAGCTTAGCACAGGCCAGTGATGGGAGCAGAAGTTCTCCCAGTCTGTGGATCAGCTGCTCACATCCCTAAATCAACATTTAGGGGGGGGTTGCTTTGTTGAGTTGACAGGACCGTAATGAATCTGTCTTGGGATTACGAGGAACGTTTGGTCAGTGAAAAATGTGGGTATTCGGTGGGTCTGTAAAGCTGGATAGTGAGTTCACTTGTGTGACCCAACTGCTTCCCTCTCCTTACGTAGGGTCGACGGCCCATCCTGGAATGGTACGGATTGTTCGAGGACATCACAACTGGATTGCGGTGGCTTATACACACTTTGTGGTGTGTTACAGGTGAGTGTGTAAAACCCAAACATAATGTCACTTCACCCCTATTTCCTGATTCACCTCATCTTTCCTCCTCCCTTTTTTGACAGCCTGTCCCACTCCCAGGGCCAGAGCCTGGGACTGTGCATCCAAGGACAGGAGTTTATAGACATTCATTTCTCTTATTGGTCCCTCACCTGATTGCTCTGTTTCTCCTCTCACACAGGCTGAAGGAGGCGTCTGGCTGGCAGCAGGTGTTCTCCAGCCCCCGTCTAGACTGGGTCATCGAGCGCGTGGCACTCAATGCCAAGGTCATGGGCAGTTCCCTGGGGGACAATGAGAAGATGGTGGCTGTAGCTTCTTGCAGTGAGATTATCCTGTGGGCCATTCATGAAGGTGGCAGTGGGAATGAGATCGGTATGATGGCTTTGCTCTAATTTGATGCTTCACAAGGAAAGAGGATTTGAAATGGGTTCTGGTATCCTGTGTGTTACTGTCTGTGCCAACTCAGTTACAGTTACCCGCACCCAACCCAACTGGAAAACCATCAGCAGAACTCCATCCGGTCTGATACTGAGCCAGACACAGCAGCTCGAGTCGCCACTTTTGATCCCTGTCCAGCCACTCCTGTTGACAGGGTTCCATGGGCACTTGGTGAAGGGAGGGTCCAATTAGCCTCATTGACTGTCAACAAGCAGTCATTGTTTAAGCTCACAAGTGAACAATGGTGATTTGGGACCCGTGCCCCAGTGAGAGTTGGTGCCCCTGGGACATGAACCTTCAGCCTTCTGTAAAAATGTTTTTTGTTTATTCTATTGTGTTCACACTTCACCTGAACTGTAAAATAGCAAACACAAGAAAGCAGAGACAATACTGGAAATACTCAGCAGGTCAGGCAGCTTCTATGCAGAGAGAAACAGAGTTAATGTTTCACATTGATGACCTTTCGTCAGGCAATGAAAGTTGCCGATATCCTGTGTTCTGGTTTGTGGCCTAACTCTCTTTCCTCCACACAGGAATCTTTAACCTCGGTGTCCCAGTGGAATCTTTGTTCTTTGTGGGTAATCAGCTGATCGCAACAAGCCACACCGGCAAAGTGGGAGTGTGGAATGCAGTCACCAAACACTGGCAGGTAGAACCCCTCCAAGTCTCGCTCCATCAGTCTTCCCTTCGCTGCTCAGTCCTTCTTCTCTCACTCTTGGTTTCTCCCACAGATTCAGGATGTAGTTCCAATAAACAGTTATGACACAGCCGGTTCCTTACTCATCCTGGGGTGTAATAATGGATCCATTTACTACATCGGTAAGTGTGTTAACTCGACCCAGCTCCAGGTCTCTGTGTGACTCCCTCCAGGCTTCCCTCCTGTATGTGAAATGGTTGATCTTTCAGAGATCCAGCAACACCAGAGAATTGTGTTGTGTGGGGTAGGGGCTGAAAAACAGCTACTGAGTGTCTACGTCTTCTCCATGGAAATGCAGCAGTGAGAGGCAGCCTCTTCAGGGAGGAGAGCGCGAAGAAAAGCAGCATCTCCTCCTTCAACACCAGTGTCTGAGGGGGAAGGAGGTGCTGTTTTTCATTTCTGTTGTAGGTCAACATTTTAATGTAACTAGATCAAGTAATTAGTTAAGACTAAAAACTATAGGCCAAGTATAAAGAGAGCAGGAGCTTGATCAGCAGCTGGTGTCACTGTGGTGCATCTGTGAGACTGACCTACATGGATAGCACGTTTCTGGATGTGGTCACTCTGCAGCTTAAAGGTAAGCAGGTAGAGATAGAATGGGTGACTGCCAGGTAGTCGAGAAAGACCAGGCAGATAGTGCAGGAGTCCCCTATGCAACTTGCTCTCCAACTGGTATTCAGTTCTGAACACTAGTGAGAGTGATGCTTCCTCTGGGGAGTGCAGCCAGAGCCAAGTCTACAGCACCACAGGTGCCTCAGCTGTATAGGAGGGAAGAGGAAGATTGCAAAAGCAATAGTGATAGGGGATTTGATATTTAGGGAACATACAGGTGTTTCTGTGGCAGCAGATATGACTCTAGGATGGTAAGTTGCCTCCCTGTTGCCAGGGTCAAGGATGTCACTGAACGGCTGCAGAACATTGTGGGGGGAGGGTGAACAGCCAGAATTCATGGTCCATATCGGTACCAATGACATAAGGAGAAAGAGGGATGAGATCCTGCAGGCAGATTTTAGGGAGATAGGAAAGAAATTTAAAAAGTAGGACCTCAAAGGTAGTAATTGCTGGAGTGCTGCTGGTGCCATGTGCTGCTTCTTACAGAAATAGGAAGATAAAGCTGCTGAATGAATAGCTGGAGAGATGTGCAAAGGCTTTGCATTCCTCGGGCATTGGGAGCAGTTTTGGGGGAGGTGAGACTTGTACAAGCTGGATGGGTTGTACCTCAACAGGATTGAGACCAATATTGTGGTGGGGAGATTTGCTCATGCTGTTGGAGAGGGTTTACCTCGTTTGGCAGGGGGGTGGGAACCTGAGTGTAGTTTCAGAAGAAAAAGAAACAAAACTTGAAATGGAAGGCAGAAATTTAGTAAGGCGGCATGGAGGCCCGTAGAGATAAAGGCTACAAAAAAGAGCCGTTCAGTGATTTATTTTTGTTGTTGTCATGCTTTGTTTTATAATGCTCATGTGAAATGCTTTCAGAATGTTTTATTGTGGTAAAGGTGCTGTATAAATATAAGTTGTTGATTAATGGTATATCATTAAATGCAAGGAGTCAGGTGAATAAAGATAGATAAGCTGAGGGCACAGATACACACTTGGAAATAAGTGAGAAAAAGGAGGGTGAGTTGCAATATTAGTTAAAGAAACAATCACAGCTGTGAAGAAGATATGATAGACACATAATCAAATGAGGCAATTTTCGTTGAACTGAGGAACAAAAAAGGGGCAATCACACTGCTGGGAGTGTCCTGTGGACTCCCAAACAGCCAGAGGGAGATAGAAGAGCAGATATGTAGGCAAATCTCTGAGAAGTACAGAAACAATGAGGCAGTAATAGTGGGGAATTTCAACTACCCTAATAATAACTGGGATAAAATCAGTGTTAAAGGTATAGAGGGGAGCAGAATTCTTAAAAATGCACTCGGGAGAAATTTTTTAGCCAGTACATAGCAAACCGCGTAAGAGAGGGGACAGTTCAGTATCACGTTTTCGGGAATGAAGCTGGACAGGTGGAAGGGGTATTAGTGCAAGAGTATTTTGGTGGAGTGATCATAATTCAATTTAGTATAAGGATGGAAAAGGATAAAGATAGACCAAGAGTAAAAGTTTTAAATTGAGGAAAGGCCAGTCTTACTAAGTTGGGATGTGATTTAGCAATAATAAACTGGAAACCATGTCAGAGCAGTGAGAGGTATTCAAGGAAAAGATAGAGAGGGTTCAGAACAAATATGTTCTCTAAGAAAAGAGGGTGGGACTCCCAAATCTGGATGTGAAAGACGGAAAGCTCAATACTGTAAATGCCTAGAGGAGTATAGGAAATGCAGCAGTGAAATTAAAAAGGAAATTAGGGAAGCTAAGAGAAACCGTGGCAAATTATTGGCAAGTAAAATCAAGGAAAACCCAAAAATGTTTTTTTTTTTAAATATATAGAAGAGATGGAGGGTAATGAAGGAGAGTCAGGCTGATTAGAGACCAAAAAGGTAACCTGTGTGTGGAGGCGGAAGACATTGGCATTGTTCTTTAATACTTTGTGTCTGTCTTTGCAGAAGAGGGGGACGATGCAGATATTATTCTGGAGAAGGAGTGTGAAATTAGATGGGATGAACGTAGTGAGAGGAAATATTGAGGGGTTTAGCATCTTTGAAAGTAGATAAATTGACTGGATGAAATGTATCCCAGGCTGTTGAGAGAAGTAAGGGAGGAAATAGTGGAGGTTCTGACCAATTTTTAAAACCTCTCTCGCTACAGGTTTGGTACTGGGGGGCTGCTATTGGACTATTCCTTAAAAAAGGAGGAAGGCATAGACCGAGTAATTACAGGCCAGTTGGCCTAACCTCAGTGGTGGGCAAATTATCAGAAAAAAATTCTGATGGACAGTCTAAATCATCATTTAGAAATACACATTAATCAAGGAGAGTCAGCATGGATTTGTTGAGGAAAAATCTTGTCTGACTAACTTGAATGAAATTTTTGATCAGGTAACAAGGAAGGTCAGTTGAGGGTAGTGCAGTGGATGTGGTCTACATGGATTTTAGCAAGGCTTTTGACAAGGTCCCACATGACAGACTGGTCAAAAAAGTAAAAGTAAAAAAGACGATGGGATCCAAGGCAAAGTGGCAAGTTGGATCCAAAATTAGCTCAGAAGCAGGAAGCAAAAGTCAGGTCGTCAGGTGTTTTTGTGACTGAGGCCGTTTCCACTGGAGTTCCGCAGGGCTTAGTACTGGGTCCTTCATTCATGTTATGTATCTATGATTTAGACTTAAATGTAGAGAGCATGATTAAGAAGTTTGCAGATGCAAAAATTGACTGTGGTTAATGGTTAGGAAGAAAGCTGTAGACTGCTGGAATATATCAAGAACAAAGAACAGCACAGGAAGAGGCCATTCAGCCCTCCAAGCCTGCGCCGATCTTGATGCCTGCCTAAACTAACACCACCTGCACTTCCGGGGCCCATATGCCTATTCATATATTTGTCAAGATGTCTCTTAAACGTCGCTGTCGTATCTGCTTCCACCACCTCCCCTGGCAGCAAGTTCCAGGCACTCACCACCCTCTGTGTAAAAAAAAAAAACAACTTGCCTCGCACATCCCCTCTAAACTTTGCCCCACGCACCTTATATCAATAGACTGAACAAGGTGGAAGAAAAATGGCAAATGGAATTCAATCCGGAGAAGTGTGAGGTAATGCATTTGGGGAGGGCAAACAAGGCAAGAGAATACACAAATCATAGGATACGAAGAAGTGTGGAGGAACAAAGGGACCTTGGAGTGCACGTCCACAGATTACTAAAGGTAGCAGGACAAGTAGATAAAGTGGTTAAGAAGGCAAACGGGATACTTTATTAGCTGAGGTGCAGTAGGGAGTTTATACTAGAACTCCATTTAAAACACTAGTTAGGCCACAGCTAGCATATTGTGTACAGTTCTTGTCAGTACATTACAGAAAAGATGTGAGCGTACTAGAGAGGGTACAGAAGAGATTAATGAGGATGTTGGCAGGAATGGAGAATTTTACCTAATAAGGAAAGATTGGAGAGGCTCAGGTTATTTTCTTTGGAACAGAGGAGGCTGAGGGGAGATTAAAGCAAGGTGTATAAAATTATGAGGGGCCTAGATGGTGGATAGGAAGGACCTTTTCCCTTTAGAGAGGTCAATGACTGGGGACACTGATTTTAAAGTAATTGGCAGAAGAGTTAGAGGGGAGCTTGGGTGAAAAAAATTCTGAGTGGTGGCAAGTTTTTTACACAGAGGGTGGTGAGTGCCTGGAACTTGCTGCCAGGGGAGGTGGTGGAAGCAGATACGACAGCGACGTTTAAGAGACATCTTGACAAATATATGAATAGGAAGGGAATAGAGGGATATGGGCCCCGGAAGTGCAGAAGGTGTTAGTTTAGACAGGCATCAAGATCGGTGTAGGCTTGGAGGGCCGAATGGCCTGTTCCTGTGCTGTTCTTTGTTCTTTGTCTGAAACTCACTGCCTGAAAAGGTGGTAGAGGCAGAAACCCTCATCATATTTAAAAATACTTGGATTTGCAGTTGAAGTGCCATAACTGCAGGGATTAGGCTGGATGGGTCGTTTGGCTGGCATTGGCATGATGGGCCAAATGGCCGTCTCCTTGCTGTAAATTTTCTATGAAAGGGATCCAGTGACGATCTCTCCTTCAATGTTTTGGCATTCTCAAATTGGAGTGATGTTTGTTTTGCAGATGTACAGAAGTTTCCCCTGCGAATGAAGGACAATGACTTGCTTGTTACAGAGCTTTACTGTGATCCCTATGAAGATGCAATAACAGCCCTTAGTGTCTATCTAACCCCAAAAACCAGTGAGTAATGATCTGTCCTGCTGTTCAATGCTATTTTACAATGACTCAATCTCCCATTTTAACTTGAAAGTGTCTGCTTGGTTCATTGGTAGAACCCCATGCCAGCACAGCCTGACCAAAGGAATGCTGAGCAGTCGGAGGTGCTTTTCTTAACTAAAACCCTGCCTGCCAAATCCAAATGTCACTGTTCAAAGAGCAGAGATTCTTCGAGTCCAGACCAACACTTCCAATAATCCATCTTTGTTTGAGGGGTTTTTCTGTGTGCAAAAAGCCTTGCCAAGTTTTCTGAGATGACTGATTGATTTACAATATAATTCAATGTGAGATTTCTGAGTGAATTGATTATTTTGTCTAATTGCAAATTGCTGTCTTTAAATTGAGGTATTTTTCTCAAGTGGATGCTGTTATTGCAGTAAGTCAGTTCACCAGCTGGTGGCAGTGTTGACCAGCGATCAGGAACAAGGTGCCGATAAATAGAATCCGGAGATGCCTCACTGTCGAAAATAGCAACGAATCACAAACCAGTCATTTCCAACACCTTCAGGTCACCTGAAGAGATCATTGAGATGATAAAAGATCAACATCCTGGGGGTTACCATTGATCAGCCTTATAAATGCTGTGGCTACAAGAGCAGGTCAGAGGCTGGGAATTCTATTGCGCGTAACTCCCATCCTGGCTCCCACAGCCTGTCCACCATCTCCAAGGCACAAGTCAGGAGTGTGATGGAATACTCTCCACTTGCCTGGATGGGTGCAGCTCCAACAACGCTCAGGAAGGGCGACACCATCCAGGACAAAGCAGTCCACTTGATTGACACCCCATCCACCACCTTCAACATTCATTCCCTCCCTCACTGACGCACAGCGGCAGCAGTGTGAACCATCTACAAGATGCACTGCAGCAACTCACCAAGGCTCCTTCGACAGCACCTTCCAAACCCGTGACCTCTACCAACTAGAAGGACAAGGGCAGAAAATACATGGGAACACCACCACCTGCAAGTTCCCCTCCAAGTCATACGCAATCCTGACTTGGAAATATATCGCCGTTCCTTCACTGTCACTGGGCCAAAATCCTGGAACTCCCTCCCCAACAGCACTGTTGGTGTACCTACACCCCAAGGCAACGGTTCAAGAAGGCAGCTCACCACCACCTTCTTGAGGACAATTAGAGATGGGCAATAAATGCTGGCATAGCCAGCGACGCCCACATCCCATGAAACAAATTTTAAAAAAAAACCCAACAAATTAGATAACCCAGAGGGACAGGAGAAAAAGTTTGTGTTTTTAAGCCAGTGTTTTTCTTTTGTTCATGGGATGTGGGCGTCACTGGCCAGGCCAGCATTTATTGCCCATCCCTAATTGCCCTTGAGAAGGTGGTGGTGAGCTGCCTTCTTGAACCGCTGCAGTCCATGTGGGGTAGGTACACCCACAGTGCTGTTAGGAAGGGAGTTCCAGGATTTTGACCCAGCGACAGTGAAGGAACGGCGATATAGTTCCAGGTCGGGATGGTGGCTTGGAGGGGAACTTGCAGATGATGGTGTTCTCATGTATTTGCTGCCCTTGTCCTTCTAGGTGGTAGAGGTCGCGGGTTTGGGGGTTGCTGTCGAGGGAGGCTTGGTGGGTTGCTGCAGTGCATCTTGTGGATGGTGCGCACTGCTGCCACTGTGCGTCGGTGGTGGAGGGAGTGAATGGCACCCCATCCACAAACAATCAAGTGGGCTGCTTTGTCCTGGATGGTGTTGAGCTTCTTGGGTGTTGTTGGAGCTGCACCCATCCGGACAAGTGGAGAGTATTCCATCACACTCCTGACTTGCATAAGAAACAAGAGCCAGGAGTAGGCCATTTGGCCCCTCGAGCCTGTTCCGCCATTCAGTAAGATCATAGCTGATTGGATTGTGGTCTTAACTCCACTTTCCTGCCTGATCCCATAACCCTCGACTCCCTGGTAGATCAAAAATCTGTGTAACTCAGCCTTGAATATATTCAATGACCCAGCCTCCATTGCTCTCTGGGGAAGAGAATTCCACAGATTAACCACTCTCTGAGAAGAAATTCCTCCTCAACCCCGTCTTAAATGGGAAACCCCTTATTCTGAAACAATGTCCCCCCCCCCCCCCCCCCCCTCCCAGTTCTAGATTTCCGTCACGAGGGGAAACATCCGAAGAAGGGTCGCTGACCCGAAACGTTAACTCTGCTTCTCTTTCCACAGATGCTGCCAGACCTGCTGAGTGATTCCAGCATTTCTTGTTTTTGTTTCAGATTTCCAGCATCCGCAGTATTTTGCTTTTATTATCCTCTCAATATCTACCTTGTTAAGCCTCTCATTCTTCTAACCTCCAGTGAGTATAGGCCCAGTCTGCTCAACCTTTCCTCATAAGACAACCCCTTCATCCCAGGAATTAGCCTAGTGAACCTTCTCTGAATTGCCTCCAATGCAAGTATATCTCTCCTGAACACAGTACTCCTAGATGCAGTCTCACCAACGCCCTGTACAGTTGTAGCAAAACTTCCCTCCTTTTATATTCCAACCCCTTGCAATAAATGCCAACATTCCATTTGCCTTGCTAATTTCTTGCTGTACCTGCATGCTAACCTTCGGGATTCATGTACAGGGACACCCAGATCCCTCTGTACTGCAGAGTGTATTTTTGCCTTGTAGATGGTGGACAGGCTTTGGGATGTCAGGAGGTGTGTTACTCGCTGCAGTGTTCCCGGCCTCTGACCTGCCCATGTAGTCACAGCCCTTGTGGCTGGTCCAGTTAGGTTTCTGGTCAGTGGTAACCCCCGGATGTTGATAGTGGGGGATTCAGCGACAGTAATACCATAGAATGTCAAGGGGAGATGGTCATTGCCTGGCACTTGTATGGTGTGAATGTTATTTGCCACTTATTATCCCAAGTCTGAATGTTTACAAAGGTTTACAAAGTTATGAGCGGCATGGACAGAGTGGATAGTCAGAAGCTTTTTCCCAGGGTGGAAGTCAGTTACTAGGGGACATAGGTTTAAGGTGAGAGGGGCAAAGTTTAGAGGGGATGTGCGAGACAAGTTCTTTACACAGAGGGTGGTGAGTGCCTGGAACTTGCTGCCGGGGGAGGTGGTGGAAGCAGGTACGATAGCGACGTTTAAGAGGCATCTTGACAAATACATGAATAGGATGGGAATAGAGGGATATGGTCCCCGGAAGTGCAGAAGGTGTTAGTTTCGGCAGGCATCCAGATCGGCGCAGTCTTGGAGGGCCGAATGGCCTGTTCCTGTGCTGTACTGTTCTTTGTTCTTTGTTGTCCTGCTTTTCCTGCATATGGACATGGGCTGCTTCAGTATCTGAGGAGTTGTGAATGGTGCTGAACATTGTGCAATCATCAGTGAACATTCCCACTTCTGACCTTACGATGGAGGGAAGGCCATTGATGAAGCAGCTGAAGATGGTTGGGCCAAGGACACTACCCTGAGGAACTCCTGCAGTGATGTCCTGGGGCTGAGATGATTGACCTCCAACAACCACAACCATCTTCCTTTTTGCTAGGTATGACCCTCATTGTTGGGTAGATACCAGCGTTGTAGCTGTACTGGAACAGCTTGGCTGAGGGCACGGCTAGTTCTGAAGCACAGTGTTCAGCATTACAGTCGGAATGTTGTCGGGGCTCATAGTCTTTGCTGTTAAGTTTACAGCTTGCATACACAGTTTACATATGCAGTTTAAGTGTAAGTATAGTTTAATTGTATCAATTGGGTGTTAATTGTATTCAGGTAGTGGGTATTATTAGGGGACTCTCCTGTTTGAGCAGACTGAAAGAGGGGTTATTGGTTGAAGGTGCACAATATGTAATGTGTGTCACTGTAAATAAATACCTTGTAAATGTAAATTAGGCTCCAGAGTTCTGTCCTTCAGCCTTGCTACTGGAATTGAAACAGTCAGAGCTTCAGTAATGTTTTTGCCATCGTTTCAAACAGGCGACAGTGGGAACTGGATCGAGATTGCGTATGGGACAAGTTCCGGAATGGTCCGTGTAATTGTGCAGCATCCAGAGACAGTGGGATCTGGTCCACAGCTCTTTCAAACATTTAGTGTTCATCGGAGCCCAATAACAAAGATCACACTGTCCGAGAAAAACCTCATCTCGGGTAGGAAGCCATTATTAAACTTCTTGCCACCATTTCATCGGTTACTCCTCTTTCTCCTGTCAGCCCAACTTGGCACTCATGTATATTCTGTGGCCTCACTCCGTCCCTGGCCTTCACTGCAGGAAGGGGGAGGGAGGACTCTGAGTCTGGGGAGAGATGGTGAGTCTCAGGAGACTGTTGGGTTCAGAGCCGGATACATGGTGTGTACAGCCAGTCGTCTCCTCCCCAGTCTATGGCTGTAGGGGCAGAAATTAGTCTATTTCTGCTCTCGAGTGCTGTCCAGTCACCCAGCACCCGCCCAACTGTGTAATACATTTGTCTGCATGTCACTGCCAATGGGATTAGGCTCAGCTGTGAAGCCTTTTAAGGTGAATAGTATGGGGCTTGTGAGGCATGTGGCCACTTCAACCAAATGGCATTCGGCACTTCCAGGAGATGTTGTGACTTTTTCCTTGTTCAGTCTGTGCAGATAATAATCACGTGCGGACATGGACTGTGACTAGATTCCGCGGGATGATTTCTACACAGCCTGGATCAACTCCACTAGCATCGTTTAAAATCCTTGCTCTGGAAGACTTGGATGGACACGGAGGATGCTCAGTCGGATTGGAGATTGGTAAGAGGTAGTAAGCCTGTTATGTGTGTAACTGACACACTATTGCAGGGATTGGATTCTCTAATTTACCAGCATGTGCGTGCACGTGTGTACCTCTGTTTCTGTTTCTCAGATGCGTCTACGACAGGTAGATTGGTGAGACCGAGGTCAGGTAGGTTTTTCCTCCTTTGTTGGTTCCCTCACCAGCTGCTGCAGGACCAGTCTGGCAGCAATGTCCTTCAGGACTCTGCCAGCTCGGTCAGTACTGAGTCACTCTTGGTGATGGACGTTGAAGTCCCCCACCCAGAGTACATTCTGTGCCCTTGTTACTCTCAGTGCTTCTTCCAAGTGGTGTTCAATATGGAGGAGTACTGATTCATCTGCTGAAGGGGGGTGATAGGTGGTGATCAGCAGGAAGTTTCTTTGACCATGTTTGACCTGATGCCATGATGCTTTTTCATGGGGTTTCGAGTTAATGTTGAGGACTCCCAGGCAACTCCCTCCTGACTGTATACCATTGTGTCACCACCTCTGGTGAGTCTTTCCTGCTGGTGGGACAGGACATACCCAGGGATGGTGATGGAGAAATCTGGGACATTGTCTGTAAGGTATGACTTGGTGAGTATTACTATGTCATTCTGTTGCTTGACTAGTGTGTTTTAAAAAATCATTTCATGGGATGTGGGCGTCGCTGGCCAGGCCAGCATTTATTGCCCATCCCTAATTGCCCATGAGAAGGTGGTGGTGAGCTGCCTTCTTGAACCGCTGCAGTCCATGTGAGGTAGGTACACCAACGGTACTGTTAGGAAGGGAGTTCCAGGATTTTGACCCAGCGACAGTGAAGGAACGGTGATATAGTTCCAAGTGAGGATGGTGTATGGCTTGGAGGAGAACTTGCAGGTGATGGTGTTCCCATGCATTTCCTGTCCTTGTCCTTCTAGGTGGTAGAGGTCATGGGTTTGGAAGGTGCTGTCGAAGGAGCCTTGGTGCATTGCTGCAGTGCATCTTATCGATGGTACACACTGCTGCCACTGTGCGTCGGTGGTGGAGGGAGTGAATGTTTGTGGATGGGATGCCAATCAAGTGGGCTGCTTTGTCCTGGATGGTGTTGAGCTTCTTGAGTGTTGTTGGAGCTGCACCCATCCAGGCAAGTGGAGAGTATTCCATCACACTCCTGACTTGTGCCTTGTAGATGATGGACAGGCTTTGGGGTGTCAGGAGGTGAGTTGCTCCCCGTGGGATTCCTAGCCTCTGACCTGCTCTTGTAGCTACGGTTTTTATATGGCTACTCCAGTTCAGTTTCTGGTCAATGGTAGTCCCCAGGATGATAGTGGGGGATTGAGTGATTGTAATGCCATTGAATGCCAAGGGGAGATGGTTCGATTCTCTCGTTTGAGATGGTAATTGCCTGTGGGACAGCTCTCCCAACTTTGCAACAAGTCGTCCGATGTTAGTAAGGAGGACTTTGCAGGGTCGACAAGACTGGGTTTGCTGTTGGTGTTTCCAGTGCCAGGTCGATGCCGGGTGGTCCATCCGGTTTTATTATTCTTCAACTTGTCTGTAGCGGTTTGATACAACTGAGTGGCTTGCTAGGCCATTTCAGAGGGTCATTTAAGAGTCCACAACATTGCTGTGGGTCTGGAGACACTTGTAGGCCAGACCATGTAAGGACAGCAGATTTCCTTCCCGAAAGGACATAAGTGAACCAGATGGGTTTTTACAATAATCCTGTAGTTTCATGTGTCTCTGATTTGCCACCCTGTGTCTCTTACAGGCCCGTTTGGAGAGAGAGACGATGATCAGGTGTTCATCCAGAAAGTTGTTCCTGACACAAATCAGGTCTTTGTGCGTCTATCCTCAACGGGCAAGAGGTAATGGAGCACTCTGAACCCCAAAGCTGTCCCAGTTTCTCACTGTGGATTTTGTGGATAGCACAGGGAAGGTCAAATACTTTCCAAAGCTTGGTCAAGCCGTAGGTTCTAAGAAGCATTTTAAAGGAGGAGAGAGGCAGAGAGGTTTAAAGGAGGGAATTCTAGAGCTTAGGACCCAGGCAGCTGAAGGCAAGGCCGCTAGTGGGGGAGCGATTAAAATCTGGATGCAGAGGAGTGCAGCTATCTTTTTTTATTCATTTCATGGGATGTGGGTGTCACTGGCCAGGCCAGCATTTATTGCCCATCCCTAATTGCCCTTGAGAAGGTGGGGGTGAGCTGCCTTCTTGAACCGCTGCAGTCCATGTGAGGTTGACTGCGTAGCGGTTAGGTACAACTGAGTGTCTTGCTAGGCCATTTCAGAGGGCATGTAAGATTTAACCACATTGCTGTGGGTCTGGAGTCACATGTTGGCCAGACCGGGTAAGGACGGCAGATTTCCTTCCCTAAAGGACATTAGTGAACCAGATGGGTTTTTACAACAATCGACAATGGTCTCATGGCCATCAATAGACTAACTTTTAATTCCAGATTTATTAATTAAATTCAAATTCCACCTTCTGCTGTGGTGGGATTCGAACCCAGTCTCCAGAGCAATACCCTGGGTCTCTGGGTTACTAGTCCAGTGATAATACCACTACGCCACTGCCTCCCTCTATCTCGGAGGGTTGTAGGGCAGGAGGAGGTTACAGAGATAGGGAGGGGTGAGGCCATGGAGTGATTTGAAAACCAGGATGAGAATTTTAAAATTGAGGTGATATTTAACTGGGAGCCAGTGTAGGTCAGTGAGCACAGTGGGTAATGGGTGAACAGGACTCCGTGTGAGTTAGGACACGGGCTGCAGGGTTTTGGATGGACCTCCTGTTTATGGAGAGTAGAAGGTGGGAGGTTGCCAGGAGAGCATTGGAATTACCTAATCTGGAAATAACACCGGAATGGAGGATGATTTTGACAGCAGGTGAGCTGAGACGGGTCAAGTTGAGCACCACATGTCAGAGTAATCTAATTTAGACTTGCAGAAACTTCAGATCTTTACATATGATCCCAACACAACAAGCAGGGAAGTGTTGGGAGGTTGTATGAGCAAGCGGGTGTACAATCTAATGCAGCACCAAGGGAGTGCTGCACAGCAAGAGTTCCCTCCTTTCAGATGAGACGTTAAACTGAGATCCCCTCTGCCCTCTCAGGTGGACATAAAATATCCCATGAAACTTTCGAAGAAGAGCAGCAGAGTTCTCCCCGGTGACCTGGCCAATCTTTATCCGTCAATCAACATTGCAAAAACAGATTATCTGGTCATTATCACGTTGGTATTTGTGGGATCTTTCTGTGCACAATTTGGCTGTTGTGTTTCCTACATTACAATAGTGACTATACTTTAAAAAGTGCTTCATTGGCTGTAAAGCACTTTGGGATTGCCCTGACGTTCTGAAAGGCGCCAGATAAATGCAATTCTTTCTTTCTTCACAAGAAGAGAAGCCATTAGCCACCCAGTGGACCAGTCGTTTAACCAGTAGGACTGGCTGCAAAGTGAGGTCAGGTTCAGGCCCCGCAACCCCCTGGTTGAATATCCTGTCGTCACCAGACTGAACAATTGGGTAAGATTCAGGAGGATCTTAGCAGAAATTGACATCAGTAGATGTGGGGCAAATCCCTTTCAAATTACAGAGCAAGATCGTACCTTTTAAGGCCCTTTCTGTCGTGCCCTAACCCCCCCACCCCCATCTTGTTCACCCACAGGATCAGCGAGATTCACTCAGTGGACGGCACTGCAATCACCGCTTTCACTGTACACGAGTGTGAGGGCTCAAGCCGGATCAGTTCCCGTGCGCGACGGTACCTGTTCACTGGACACACTGATGGCAGCATCCAGATGTGGGACCTCACCACAGCAATGGAGGCGACTGGCAAGGCAGCAAACAGAGGTCAGGACGAGTAGGGGTCGAGTGCAAAGCAGCTTGTGGGGGAGGCGAGGGCGGTGAGGCCAGAGATCACTGGGTGCCTATCTGGGAACTGGGGGTTAAAGGATAGTTACAGCCCCTCAATTCCTGTTACACTCCAAGCACAAGAAACCACCATGCCCTCGGCTCCACCCTTGGCCCCCGCTCACCGCCTCGCCTGTGTAATGGTGGCAGTGAGTGGTGCAGAATGTTCCATGTTTGGTCCTTGCTCTGATGGTTTGTTACAATTGGCCTGCTCATCATGAGCTATGGGTGGGACCATTCAGCTAATACTTTGTTGCCCCACACTGCTTTGTTTGTGAGGACAAGATTGAGCTTGTGATCTGATGCCTACTGCAGTCAGTTAGCTGACACTTGGCTCATAGGAGGAATGGTAGAATTGGGGCAGAAGGGGGAATTTGGAACGGGGAAAGAAGATCCTTTTTTAATCCTTTTAGTTTTGTTTTTAATGTTCTCAGACTCTGCTGGCCCCACCGAGCAGGAGCTCCTACAACAGCTGGAACAGTGCGATCTGGCACTGACACGAACACCAGATGCGAGTCGTCCAGAATCGCTGGCCCATCCGATCATGCTGCGGGTATCATCATCTAGGTAATTCCTGGGTCATTAAGTTAATTGATGAAATATAAAGAATGACCTTGCAGTGTAGACAGCTACTGAACCTCTGGGACCAGAATTCAGACCCAGGCCCGAATGAAACCGTAAACATCAATGCATCCGATGCTGTATGGGATGAGTTTGGCCATTCGCAGTCTAGCCAGAATGCCATCTCTGTCTAATTCTTGGGCACAGGTCAAGTTTGATTCTGGCACCAAGTTGATCATCTCACTCAAGATGCCAGTAGAATCAGGGAATAAGCTACTTTTATAACCAGAATATTAGAAGCAAAGTGTTACAGGAAGTAAGTGTGATATAAGTGCATGACCTACACCAGACTTGGTATTGCTCAGGCACTAGTGGATGCACAGTATTTTCATGTTCAGATGAAGACTGTTTTGTTGCAATTCTTTTCTTTTTGTTGAAACAGCCAGTTTCAAATGGTCGATGGATCCTGTGAGAGGCTGATGCGGAGTGGGACACCAGGCACTTGGAGAGACAGTTCCACAGTGGTCAGACAGCGGGAACGATTTCCCAGTTTGTGCAGTCTACAGTCACACATTGCCAGTCGAACCTCATTGGATAAAAATGATATTCCCAGTGGAAGCCCTTGGCTGGTGAGATTACACCAATCATCTCTCCGGGCAGAAAGTCCGAGTGGTGAAAATAGCACCAGTGACAGTGAGGGTAGGGCAGGGCACCGGGGAGGCTTTGTGGAGCGTTGCCAGGAGTTGGCACGTTGCTCTGAATTCAGTGCCATGGATCTTCGCCGGCTTAGCTATGAGTCTGATGGCAGAATAATAAAAAATAGCCACCTGGCTCGGTCTGGTTCGGTGCAGGGATTGAAAGCTGTGTCGCCGAGTCCGACACTATCCATCAGAACTCTCCCTCCCAATGTACCATTAACAAGTACCACAGTGGAGGGTCAGTCATCAGTAACAAGACCCCTCAGCCCAGGCACTGAATCAACTGCCTCCACCAGACCCAGAATGAATGAGACCTCATTCTGAGTATCATTTGACCAACAGCCAGCATCCAGTGACCTTCCAGCAAAACCCAAGTGATGGACTTTTCGAGCTCCTGTGAAATATTGAGGTTTTGTCGGCTAGGTGCTTTGCAACAGATAATTCATGAAACTTCTTCAGGCCCCTCATCCTGTTGGATTCTGACTTCTGACTGAATCTTTGCATCTGAACTCCTCCCCCCACCCCCGGCCGTCCCACTTTAAATCCTGACATTAAGCAGCAGAGACATCAACCAACCCAAATCGACTGGGGGACTGAATTCCAGCCCAAAAACTGATCCTGATTGCTCCTTTCAATGCTGCTTGAGAGTTATTGACCTGCAGAATCCAGAGTTATCGCCAGTTCATTCATATTTTTACCTGCTGAAGACTCCTGCTTTTAGCAGTTCACATTTTAAAAGGCTGAAGCATCAGTTTTTAAAGGATTTAAAAAGCAGGAACCCAGATAGTTCTGGGTCAGAAATCTAAAGTGGCTGCTCGTGATTTGCTGTATTTTTAAGTTAGTTTAATGTTCCATGCTGATGGGATTTCGAGAGTGAAATAAACAATGAAAGATTTCTTACATTTCCTCATTCTGCCCCTGACGCTATTCACGATATTTACTTCTGAGCTGTTGATCGTGCACATCTGTTCGGCTAATGGCCCAAACCCTTTCCCTTTCGCTCCACACTGTGATTGGATGGATGTGTACGGACCAAGTTCTTCATGGAATGCGATGATCCCAAAGGGATGGGGAGGGGTTTGGATGTTTTCGGAAGCGGGGGAGATTAGAGAACTCATTAGATAAATTCAGTTGAGGGAGTTCATTTGGCTTATCTTGACACATTATTCCAGAACTTAAAATAAAATGTACTTCTTTCCCCCATTCAGCTCACCAAGCTGTTGAGGGTTTTCATTTAAAATAAAAGCAAAATACTGCGGATGCTGGAAATCTGAAATAAAAACAAGAAATACTCAGCAGGTCTGGCAGCATCTGTGGAGAGAGAAGCAGAGTTAACGTTTCGGGTCAGTGACCAAAGAAGGGTTAGTGACCCGAAACGTTAACTCTGCTTCTCTCTCCACAGATGCTGCCAGACCTGCTGAGTAGTTCCAGCATTTCTTGTTTTTATTTGAGGGTTTTCATCTTCCTGATTGACCATTCTAAGCATAACCTTTTTCATGAAGGGTCAGGAAGAATCTCCATCAGTTTTAACCATATCTTGAAGTGATGCCCTGGATTAAATTTATCCGCACAATATAAATCTTGTACATCTTTGTAGGGTCCCCTCTCCGTCATCTCCTTTCAACAGTAACAACTTCTATTTGTATAACACCTTCACTGTAATAAAATGGCCCAAGACCATTATCGAACAAAACTTGACACTGAGCCGCATAGAGATATCTGGTCAGATGACCAAAATCTCCGTCAAAGAGGCAGGTTTTAAGGAACGTTTTAAAGGAGGAAAGAGAGGTGGAGAGAGGGAATTCTAGAATTTAGAGCCCGGGCAAGTTGGGGAGTGGCCACCATGGAGTGATCAAAATCGTAGATGCTCAAGAGGCCATAATTGGAGGATTGTGGGGCTGGAGGAGATTACGGAGATAGGGAGGGGCGAGGCCATGGAGGGATTTTGTGACCATTTCTTGTAAATCAATCCTTTTTGAGTTGTAGAAGATGGATAAATGGGTGGAAAGAACAACAACTTGTATTTACGTAGTGCTTTTAAGGTAATAAAACATTCTAAGGCGGTTCACAGGAGCCATTATCAAACAAACATTTGACCCCCAAATATATTAGGCAATATTAGGGCAGATGACCAAAAGCTTGGTCAAAAAGGTAACTTTTAAGAAATGTCTTAAAGGAGGAAAGTAATGTAGAGAGGTGTCGGGAGGGAATTCCAGAGCTTGGGGCCTTGGCAGCTGTAGGCATAACCACCAATGGTGGAGCAATTAAAATCAGAGATGGTCAAGCAGCCAGAATTGGAGGAGCACAAGAGATTTTGGAGGGTTGTGGGGCTGGTGGAGATTACAGAAATGGGAAGGGGTGAGACCATGGAGGGATTTGAAAACAAGGATGAGAATTTTGAAATCAAGATGTTGCTTTACTGGAAGCCAATGTAGGTCAGCAAGCACAAGGGTGATAGGGGAACGGGAGTTGGTGTGAGTTAAGACATGGGCAGCAGAATTTTGGATAATTTCGGAGTTTACAGAGAATAGGATGTGGGAGACCAGCCAGGGGTGCATTGGAATAGCCATGTCTAGAGGTAACGAGGCATCAATTAGGTTTTCAACAGGAGATAAGCTGAGACGGGCAAAGTTGGGTGATGTAGAGATGGAAATAGGTTGTCTTGATGATGGTGTGAATGTGTGATAGGAAACTCATCTCCGGGTCAAATGTGATACCAAGGTTGTGAACAGACTGCGTTAATCTCATACTTTTTTTGTATTTATTCATTCATGGGATGTGGGCGTCACTGGCCAGGCCAGCATTTATTGCCCATCCCTAATTGCCCTTGAGAAGGTGGTGGTGAGCTGCCTTCTTGAACCGCTGCAGTCCATGTGGGGTAGGTACACCCACAGTGCTGTTAGGAAGGGAGTTCCAGGATTTTGACCCAGCGACAGTGAAGGAACAGCGATATAGTTCCAAGTCAGGATGGTGTGTGACTTGGAGGGGAACTTGCAGGTGGCGGTGTTCCCTTTTATTTGCTGCCCTTGTCCTTCTAATTGGTAGAGGTCGCGTGTTTGGAAGGTGCTGTCTAAGGAGCCTTGGTGCATTGCTGCAGTGCATCTTGTAGATGGTACACACTGCTGCCACTGTGCGTCGGTGGTGGAGGGAGTGAATGTTTGTGGATGGGGTGCCAATCAAGCGGGCTGCTTTGTCCTGGATGGTGTTGAGCTTCTTGAGTGTTGTTGGAGCTGCATCCATCCAGGCAAGTGGAGAGTATTTCATTACACTCCTGACTTGTGCCTTGTAGATAGTGGACAGGCTTTGGGGAGTCAGGAGGTGAGTTACTCGCCGCAGGATTCCTAGCCTCTGACCTGCTCTTGTAGCCACGGTATTTATATGGCTACTCCAGTTCAGTTTCTGGTCAATTGTAGCCCCTAGGATGTTGACAGTGGGGGATTCAGCGATGGTAATGCCGTTGAATGTCAAGGGGAGATGGTTAGATTCTCTCTTGTTGGAGATGGTCATTGTCTGGCACTTGTGTGGCACGAATGTTACTTGCCACTTATCAGCCCAAGCCTGGATATTGTCCAGGTCTTGCTGCATTTCTGCACTGACTGCTTCAGTATCTGAGGAGTCACGAATGGCGCTGAACATTGTGCAATCATCTGCGAACATCCCTACTTCTGTTCTTCTGATTGAAGGAAGGTCATTGATGAAGCAGCTGAAGATGGTTGGGCCCAAGACACTACCCTGAGGAACTCCTGCAGTGATGTCCTGGAGCTCAGATGATTGACCTCCAACAACCACAACCATCTTCCCTTGCGCTAGGTATGACTCCAGCCAGCGGAGAATTTTCCCCCTGATTCCCATTGACTCCAGTTTTGCTAGGGCTCATTGATGCCATACTCTGTTAAATGCTGCCTTAATGTCAAGGGCAGTCACTCTCCCCTCACCTCTTGAGTTCATCTCTTTTGTCCATGTTTGAACCAAGGCTGTAATGAGGTCAGGAGCTGAGTGGCCCTGGCGGAACCCAAACTGAGCGTCACTGAGCAGGTTATTGCTAAACAAGTGTCGCTTGATGGCACTGTTGATGACACCTTCCATCACTTTACTGATTATTGAGAGTAGGCTGATGGGGCGGTAATTGGCCGGGTTGGACTTGTCCTGCTTTTTGTGTACAGGACATACCTGGGCAATTTTCCACATTGCAGGGGAGATAAAAGTTTTGTAGCTGTACTGGAACAGCTTGGCTAGGGGCGCGGCAAGTTCTGGAGCACAGGTCTTCAGCACTATTGCCGGAATATTGTCAGGACCCATAGCCTTTGCAGTATCCAGTGCCTTCAGTCGTTTATGGATATCACGCGGAGTGAATCGAATTGGCTGAAGTCTAGCATCTGTGATGCTGGGGACTTCAGGAGGAGGCCGAGATGGATCATCAACTCGGCACTTCTGGCTGAAGATTGTTGCAAATTCTTCAGCCTTATCTTTCACACTGATGTGCTGGGCTTCCCCATCATTGAGGATGGGGATATTTGTGGAGCCACTTCCTCCAGTTAGTTGTTGAATTGTCCACCACCATTCACGGCTGGATGTGGCAGGACTGCAGAGCTTAGATCTGATCCGTTGGTTATGGGATCGCTTAGCTCTGTCTATCGCATGCTACTTACGCAGTTTGGCATGCAAGTAGTCCTGGGTTGTAGCTTCACCAGGTTGACACCTGATTTTGAGGTCTGCCTGGTGGTGCTCCTGGCCTGCCCTCCTGCACAACCAGGGTTGGTCTCCTGGCTTGATGGTAATGGTAGAGTGGGGCATCTGCCGGGCCATAAGGTTACAGATTGTGGTTGAGTACAATTCTGCTGTTGCTGATGGCCCACGGCACCTCATGGATGCCCAGTTTTGCATTGCTATATCTGTTAGAAATCTATCCCATTTAGCACGGTGATAGTGCCAGACAACACGATGGAGGGTATCTTCAATGTGAAGGCGGGACTTCGTCTCCACAAGTTCTGAGCGGTGGTCACTCCTACCAATACTGTCATGGACAGATGTATCTGCGGCAGGCAGATTGGTGAGGACGAGGTCAAGTATGTTTTTCCCTCGTGTTGGTTCCCCCACCACCTGCCGCAGACCCAGTCTAGCAGCTATGTCCTTTAGGGCTCGGTCAGTAGTGGGGCTACCGAGCCACTCTTGGTGATGGACATTGAAGTCCCCCACCCAGAGTACATTTTGTGCCCTTGCCACCCTCAGTGCTTCCTCCAAGTGGTGTTCAACATGGAGGAGTACTGAGTCATCAGCTGAGGGTGGGCGGTAGGTGGTAATCAGTAGGAGGTTACCTTGCCCATGTTTGACCTGATGCCATGAGACTTCAGGGGTCCGGAGTCGATGTTGAGGACTCGTAGGGCAACTCCCTCCCTACTGTATACCACTGTGCCACCACCTCTGCTGGGTCTGTCCTGCCGGTGGGATAGGACATACCCAGGGATAGTGATTGCAGTGTCTGGGACATTGTCTGTAAGGTATGATTCCGTGAGTATGACTATGTCAGGCTGTTGCTTGACGAGTCTGTGGGGACAGCTCTCCCAACTTTGGCACAAGCCCCCAGATGTTAGTAAGGAGGACTTTGCAGGGTCGACAGGGCTGGGTTTGCCGTTGTCATTTCTGGTGCCTAGGTCGATGCCGGGCGGTCCGTCCGGTTTCATTCTTTTTTATAGACTTTGTAGTGGTTAGGTACAACTGAGTGGCTTGCTAGGCCATTTCAGAGGGCATGTAAGAGTTAACCACATTGCTGTGGGTCTGGAGTCACATGTAGGCCAGACCAGGTAAGGACAGCAGATTTCCTTCCCTAAAGGACATTAGTGAACCAGATGGGTTTTTACAACAATCGACAATGGTTTCATGGTCATCATTAGACTAGCTTTTTAATTCCAGATTTATTAATTAAATTCAAATTCCACCTTCTGCTGTGGTGGGATTCGAACCCATGTCCCCAGAGAAATACCCTAGGTCTCTGGGTTCCTAGTCCAGTGATAATAACACTGTCACCATCTCCCCTATACTGTTGCCAGGGAGAAGGATGGAGTTGGTAGCCAGTGAACAGAGTTTGGAGCAGGGACTAAAAACAATGGCTTCAGTCTTAATATTTAACACTACTCCTTCAAGTATTCACTTCCCTAATTTACTTATTCCTATGCCAATTTGCATATGGCTCTGGTAATAATCCAGAGATTATAACCTTGTGTTCCTATTCTTTAATTCAGCTCCTCGTTCCTAACATTGTCAACAGGACGTCTTGCCTACTCTTCCCTATGTTTTTAGTCCTGACATGGATCACAACGATTTGATCATACCCCTCCCTCTCTGATATTCTTCCATGCTGGCTCAAGATGTCCCTTGCTTTGGCACCAGGCAACCGACCCTGTAGGACTCTTGATCCTGCTTACAAAGGATGATATCTGTCGCCCTAATTACTGAATCCCCTGCAACTGCCACATTACATGTCCCCTTCTTCTCCTTCTCCCTCGTTCCTTTGAATAGCCTCTGCTCCAGCCTCGTCTGTATTCTGGCCACCTTTCTGTCCGTCTTTATCCTTATCCTCAGAGGTAACAAGTAACCTGTTGAATAGGATCAGTTTCTGCGGATCCTCATTCTCTATCGCACCCGGGATTCCCTTATTCTGCACCATATCAGTCACACTAACCTTGTTCTGAACCTGCATCTCTCTACAAGGTGACTGAAATCTGCAGCAAACTGTCCATGTACTGCTCCCCTTCCGTTACGTGCTGGAGCATCTCCAGTTCAATATTTCCAAGCCAGAGAGATGTGAGATAGAGATATCTACTGCGATGTGCTCAAAGAACAGGACAGCACAGGAACAGGCCATTCGGCCCTCCAAGCCTGCGCCGATCTTGATGCCTGCCTAAACTAAAACCTTCTGCACTTCCGGGGTCCGTATCCCTCTATTCCCATCCTATTTATGTATTTGTCAAGATGCCTCTTAAACGTCGCTATCATACCTGCTTCCACCACCTCCCCCAGCAGCAAGTTCCAGGCACTCACCACCCTCTGTGTAAAGAACTTGCCTCGCACATCCCCTCTAAACTTTGCCCCTCTCACCTTAAACCTATATCCCCTAGTAACTGATTCTCCCACCATGGGAAAAAGCTTCTGACTATCCACTCTGTCCATGCCGCTCATAACTTTGTAAACCTCTATCATGTCGCCCCTCCACCTCCGTCGTTCCAGTGAAAACAATCCGAGTTTTTCCAACCTCTCCTCATAGCTAATGCCCTCCAGACCAGGCAACATCCTGGTAAACCTCTTCTGTACCCTCTCCAAAGCCTCCACGTCCTTCTGGTAGTGTGGCTCATTTTGGAAAATCTCAGTCCACAAATTCCCATTACTGCAGAATGACACACACCCTGCTCTGCTATATCATGTTCTAGATTATTTGTTGTTTATACTTTTTTTAGTTTTAGTCTTTTCCTTTTTCTACACACACTAAAACACAATAAAAATGTTAAATATTTACTAACTCAAGTTTATACAAACCATGAGTTGGGGGTAAAAAGCAGCAGCTTCTTCCCAGCTTTTACACTCTGCTCACGATGCACTCCTTTTACAACAACCACTCTGTGCAGCGACTGTTTACTTTATAAATCCTATTGAGCCACACCCAAGATACAAGAGTTGACTCGGCTCCCTGCTCACAGTAACTAGCACCTATTCAGGCAGTCATTTACGCTGATTGACAGTTAATGCCCACTGACCGAGACCACTTGTTAACTCATTTGCAGTTTCTTTTACAGTTTTTAAAGTTCAGAGTTAAATTCAAAATGTTACGGTAAATTTCAGTTTGAAATATACTCTGCAATAATTATCAGAGAATTCCCACTCTTTCCAAATTCCCAACTTTTCCACTCCCTTTTGCTGCACTCCTTTTGTGACCACTTCACCACAATGGTGGAGCAATTAAAATCAGAGATGCACAAGAGGCCAAAATGGAGGAGCACAGATACCTGGGTTTAATAGGGCTGGAGAAGACTGCAGAGATGGGGAGAACGAGGTGACGGAGGGATTTGAGAACAGGAATAAGAATTTTAAAATTGAGATGTTGCTTAACCAGGAGCCAGTGTAGTTCAGTGTGTACAGGGGTGAGAGGGGAACAGGATTTGGTGCAAGAGGAAGCAGGCAGCAGAGTTTGGATAAATTCAAGGTTATGGAGGGTAGAATGTGGGAGGCTGGTCATGGTAGCATTGGAATAATCAAGTCTAGAGGAACAAAGGCCTGGATGAGGATTTCAGCTGCAGATGAGTGGAGGTAGGGACAGAGTTGAGCAATGTTACTTTAAGGAATGTAATAAGGGCCCACAGGTTCAAACTAGTAAACAGTAAGTTTCGGTCTGGCATCATACTGAACAAATTGTTGGAGCTGCGAGCTGACAAGTCCCCGGGTCCTGGACTTCATACTAGGGTGTTTTTTAAAAAAAAAAGTGGCTAGTGAGATAGTTGATGCGTTAGTTTTAATTTTCCAATATTCCCTATATTCAGGGAAGGTTCCTTTTAGATTGAAAAATAGTGAATATAACTTCTTTATTCAAAAAGGGAGGGAGACAGAAAGCAGGAAACTACAGGCCAGTTAGCTTAACATCTGTCTTAGGAAAAATGTTAGAAGCTATTATTAAAGACGTTATAGCAGGGCATTCAGAAAAAATCAAGGTAATCAGACAGAGTCAACATGGCTTTGTGAAAGGGAAATCATGTTTAACCAATTTATTGGAGTTATTTGAGGGAGTTACGTGTGCTGTGGATAAAGGGGAACCGGTGGATGTATTGTACTTAGATTTCTAGAAGGCATTTGATAAGGTGTCACATCAAAGGTTATTGCAGAAAATAAAAGCTCATGTTGTAGGGGTTAACATTTTGGCATGGATAGAAGATTGGTTAGCTAACAGGAAACAGAGAGTAGGCATAAATGTTCATTTTTCTGGTTGGCAAGATGTAACGAGTGGTGTGCCACAGGGATCTGTGCTGAGGCCTCGACTTTTTATCATTTATATAAATGACTTGGATGAAGGGACCGAAGATATGGTTGCTAAATTTGCTGTTGACAGAAAGATAGATAGGAAGGTAACTTGTGAAGAGGACATAAGGAATATTGCCTGGCAAATGGAGTATAATGTGGGAAAGTGGGAAATTGTCCACTTTGGCAGGAAGAATAAAAAAGAAGCATATTATCTAAATGGTGAGAGATTGCAGAGCTCTGAGATGCAGAGGGATCTGGGTGTCCTAGTGTATGAATTGCAAAAGGTTAGTATGCAGGTACAGAATATAATTAGGAAAGCTAATAGAATGGTATCGTTTATCATGAGTGGAATTGAATACAAAAGTAGGGAGGTTATGCTTCAGCTATACAGGGCATTGGTGAGACCACATCTGGAGTACTGTGTACAGTACTGGTCTCCTTATTTAAGGAAGGATGTAAATACGTTGGAGGCCGTACAGAGAAGGTTTACTAGACTAATACCTGAAATGGCTGGGTTGTCTTATGAGGACAGGCTAGGCTTGTATCCACTGGAATTTAGAAGAGTAAGAGGTGACTTGATTGAAACATATACGATCCTGAGGGGTCTTGACAGGGTGGATGTGGAAAGAATGTTTCCCCTTGTGGGGGAATTTCGAACTAGGGGTCACTGTTTAAAAATAAGGGGTCGCCCATTTCAGACAGAGATGAGGAGAAATTTTTTTCTCTGAGGGTTGTAAGTCTTTGGAATTCTCCTTCAAAAGGCGGTGGAAGCAGAGTCTTTGAATATTTTTACGGCAGAGGTAGATAGATTCTTGATAAGCAAGGGGTGGAAGGTTATCGGGGGTAGGCAGGAATGTGGAGTAATCAGTTCAGCCATGAACATATTGAATGGCGGAGCAGGTTCGAGATGGCGAGTGGCCGACTACCGCTCCTAATTCATATGTTTGTATCAGGAAACATCAATCAACACTCAGACTGGTCTAAGTATGGATGCAGCCCAAAAATCTGGAGTCATTAAACAATTAGTTTGGTGAAGAGAGGGGTTTCTTTTGCCTTCCTCATCTGTGACAATTTTGCAATGAAAGGACCAGCCTCCTTGGATTGGTGAGGATGGATGAATATTCTACAGTTATGGTAACCAGGGATTATTTATCTGGAATGTTCCCTCTGAAGATTAAATGGACGGGGAGCCATGATGGGTTAGATTTTAAAAACAACATTAATATTCTCCACAAGATGGCAGTGGAGTTCACAAACAGAAGAGAGATTCGAGCCCAGACTCGAATTTATTTTCCATGTGCATTTTTACAAGTTACTGTAGTATAAAGGGCCTTGTCGTCTTTTGGATTATATGTAAATGGAGGAATTATAGATCAGAAAACACGAGTGAGAATCAGCAAATCCATGTATTAAAAGTAGAATTTGATTGAATTGGAATAATTTCATAAGTACCTAGGACTGATTTTTGAGTGACCTGAGGGTGTGTTGGAGGCATAGCTAAAAGACTAATTCTCGATTCTTTAACCCAACTTTACTTAGTTACCCTAAACCAATAGCCCTAAAAAGACAGATGCAGAATGCAATCCCTGAAATACACGGAAAATACTTGGGGTTTTTGCTACACATTTCCTGCCTGTACCTTTAAGGTTCAGCCTCTGGCCTCACACTCTACTGTAGCCCTGCCATTTGCCCTGTCTCACCATCGAGTGATGCTCAAGAATTCACTTCACATCAGGGAAACTTGTGAATTTGATCCCAATAAATGTAATAGTTTGTGGGTTGAAATGGCTATACTAGCTGCCAGATTCCTGTAAAATGCCACAGATGCTTTTCAGTCAAGAGAAGCTGTCGCCCCCTGAGAGCCCACACGTGACCCCAGGCTCTCCCTGCACGGCCGACTTTGCTTCTCTCTGAAATCGCCTCAAAAATGGCTTAGTTGCAAAACCAATGACTGTCAATAAGGCCCATCTTCATCACATTCTTGCAACAACTAAGGATGGGCAATAAAATAAAGTAAAATGTGGCCTCACCAGCCTTGCCCACCTCCTGAACTGAGTTTTTTTCAGCAAAGCTCGTAATACATGATATCTGAGAACTAAACCTGCAGCAGTTCTCAACTGATGTGGACAAACTCATTCGCTTTACAACATGGAGGCATTAGGTCCTGACCAAGGCCAGAAACTTGCTTTACTTATTTTCCTCTCCTTGGCCCACATGCACCAAAGCAAGTTGAGAGTCCATAATCCAGGCTGATGTTCCAGTGCAGAACCAAGGGAGTGCTGCACTGTCTGAGGGTCAGTACTGAGGGTGTGCTGCACTGTCAGAGGGTCAGTACTGAGGGAGTGCTGCACTGTCAGAGGGTCAGTACTGAGGGAGTGCTGCACTGTCAGAGGGTCAGTACTGAGGGAGTGCTGCACTGTCAGATGGTCAGTACTGAGGGAGTGATGCACTGTCAGATGGTCCGTACTGAGGGAGTGCTGCACTGTCGGTCAGTTTTGAGGGAGTGCTGCACTGTCAGATGGTCAGTACTGAGGGAATGCTGCACTGTCGGTCAGTTTTGAGGGAGTGCTGCACTGTCAGATGGTCAGTACTGAGGGAGGGAGTGATGCACTGTCAGAGGGTCAGTACTGAGGGAATGCTGCACTGTCGGTCAGTTTTGAGGGAGTGATGCACTGTCAGAGGGTCAGTACTGAGGGAGTGCTGCACTGTCAGATGGTCAGTACTGAGGGAGTGCTGCACTGTCAGAGGGTCCGTACTGAGGGAGTGCTGCACTGTCAGAGGGTCAGTACTGAGGGAGTGCTGCACTGTCAGATGGTCAGTACTGAGGGAGTGCTGCACTGTCAGATGGTCAGTACTGAGGGAGTGCTGCACTGTCAGATGGTCAGTACTGAAGGAGTGATGCACTGTCAGAGGGGCAGGACTGAGGGGGTGCTGCACTGTCAGAGGGTCCGTACTGAGGGAGTGCTGCACTGTCAGATGGTCAGTACTGAGGGAGTGCTGCACTGTCAGATGGTCAGTACTGAGGGAGTGCTGCACTGTCAGATGGTCAGTACTGAGGGAGTGATGCACTTTCAGAGGGTCCGTACTGAGGGAGTGTCTGCACTGTCAGAGGGGCAGGACTGAGGGAGTGCTGCACTTTCAGAGGGTCCGTACTGAGGGAGTGTCTGCACTGTCAGAGGGGCAGGACTGAGGGGGTGCTGCACTGTCAGAGGGGCAGGACTGAGGGGGTGCTGCACTGTCAGAGGGGCAGGACTGAGGGAGTGCTGCACTGTCAGAGGGGCAGAACTGAGGGAGCGCTGCACTGTTGGGAGGACCAGTACTGAGGGCGCACTGCAGTGTCGGAGGGGCAATACTGAGGAATGCTGCACTGTCTGAGGGTCAGTACTGAGGGAGTGCTGCACTGTCAGAGGGTCAGTACTGAAGGAGTGATGCACTGTCAGATGGTCAGTACTGAGGGAGTGCTGCACTGTCAGAGGGTCCGTACTGAGGGAGTGCTGCACTGTCAGATGGTCAGTACTGAGGGAGTGCTGCACTGTCAGAGGGTCCGTACTGAGGGAGTGTCTGCACTGTCAGTGGGGCAGGACTGAGGGAGTGCTGCACTGTCAGTGGGGCAGGACTGAGGGAGTGCTGCACTGTCAGAGGGGCAGGACTGAGGGAGCGCTGCACTGTCAGAGGGGCAGGACTGAGGGAGCGCTGCACTGTTGGGAGGACCAGTACTGAGGGCGCATTGCAGTGTCGGAGGGGCAATACTGAGGAATGCTGCACTGTTAAAGGTGCAGTATTGAGGGCGTGCTGCATTGTCAGAGATGATGTCTTTGAGATGAGACATTAAACCAAGGCCCCATCTGCCCTCATCTCTAAAAGATCCCACAGAACTCAGATTGCGAAGGGTTAAATCTGATTTCAGTGGAAAGCCAGGTTTGGAGGAAGTGGGCCAACACAGAACAAATGACAGTTTCTTAATGAAGTATGGGATGTAGATAATTAATTCTAATAGATTCAAAGCGAAGTTAATTAAATATTGAAATTAAAATATTACACTATTAGCTGATGATCAGTCTTATATGGTCAGAAATAAATTAAACAGGGACCAAATCTCAAAGGATTTGCACACATGTTACCAACTGGAGAACTATGGGCCAGACAAGGATCAGAAAAACTCTGCACTTAGTCATTTTCTCCATCTTTCAAAACACCATCAGCTCAAGTTCATTTTGATTTTTCAGGAATAGCTTTAGAATATATATAATTTGCGTGTGTCTGTGCATGTATCTATCGATCTCTATATGTGTGTGTGTATTTATCCGTCTGTGTGTGTGTGTCTGCCTGTCTGAGAGGAGTTGCTGGGTATGCCACTATCCCCATGGGAACTAACATCTTCAGGAGAAGAGAGGAAATGAGAACAGGAGCAGAAATAAAGTGAACAGAGTTATTTTATTCTGAGCCCTGCTGTCCCAGCATGTCTGACTACAAACAGCATAACTGGAGTTTGGTGAAAACTGAGCAAATTGTTAGTGAAAATGCAGGGCCACCCTGATTTTTGAATCTCATTTTCTCCTGCGCCTGACTCAGTTTGCACCTGAACTGTGGGTTAAATTGTTGCTAAAACCCTTGGTTTTAAGTAGAGAATTCTGAGTATATACAGTCTGGCTCTGAAAGTTATGTAGCTCCCCAAACTCTGCAACTGTCCTCAGAATCACAGTCTCTGTGTCACAATTCCCGAAAGCATTCCTAGCCCCTTGTAGCAGGGATTGTCGCTTTAGGATGAGTGAAGTGACTCTATCCCTGATTAGGAATGATTCCCTTTGGGAATAGGATCCAACACTTTGACAGCAGATCCTTCACTGGCACAGTGCCCTGTGTATAGTCCGACTGAACGGGTACAGCAGCACTGGCAGATTGCTCCATGCAACTCACAGCTGAGTTTCTTGTACATTCAGCTCTTAAACAGGAAGGAAAATCTTTGCTAAGTCTCAATTAGGCTTTTACCTTTCACCTTTGAGATGTGATGAGAGCCCTGCATCTGTTCTGGCTGGATCGATGGCCCACAAAACTGGTCATTGGCCAAAAAGACCAGGACTGAGCTGGGAAAACAGATAAAATATCTCATTGATTCTCTGGAAGTTAGGGCACTGAGGGGGGAAAAAAGTCTTGATTTCTATAACGCCTTTCACAACCTCAGGACATTCCAAATTGCTTCACAGCCAAGAACATAAGAAATAAAAGCAGGAGGAGGCCATTCGGCCCCTCTAACCTGCTCCGCCATTCAATAAGATCATGGCTGATCTGCCCCAGACCTCAAATCCTCTTTCGTGCCAGCTCCTCATAGCCCTCAACTCCCCGATATTTCAAAAATCTATCTACCTCCTCTTTAAATACATTTAGTGATCTCGCCTCCACAACTCTCTGGGGTCGAGAATTCCAGACATTCACTACCCTCTGAGAGAAGAAATTTCTTCGCATTTCAGTTTTAAATGTGTATCCCCTTATTCTGTAACTATGTCCGTTAGTTTGAGATTCCCCCACCAGTGGAAACATCTTCTCAACATCTACCCTGTCAAACCCCCCTCAGAATCTTGTACATTTTAATAAGATCACCTCTCATTCTTCTAAACTCGAATGAATAAAGGCCTAACCTGTTTAGCCGTTCTTGATAAGTCAACCCCTTCATTCCAGGAATCAGCCTAGTGAATCTCTTTTGAACTTCCTCCAATGCTAGTATATCCTTTCTTAAATACGGAGACCAAAACTGTACACAGTACTCCAGGTGCAGCCTCACCAACACCCTGTACAGTTGTAACAATTTTTAAACTCTAACCCCCTAGCAATACAGGCCAAAATTCCATTTACCTTCTTAATTACTTGCTGCACCTTCATGCTAACTTTTTGTGTTTCATGCACAGGAACACCCAGATCCCCCTCTACTGCACTTTTTTTGGAGTTTCTCTCCATTTAAATAATAGTCTGCCTTTTGATTCTTCCTACCAAAGTGCATGACCTCACACTTTCCTACATTCAACTTCATCTGCCAAGATTTTGCCCACTCACTCAACCAATCTATGTCTCCTTGCAGATTCCTTATGTCCTCATCACAACATGCCCTCCTACCTATTTTTGTATCGTCAGCAAATTTGGATATATTACACTCTGCCCCCTCCTCCCAGTCATTCATATAGATTGTAAATAATTGAGGCCCTAGGACTGATCCTTGTGGCACTCCACTAATTACATCTTTCCAACTTGAAAAAGACCCATTAATCCCGACTCCCTGTCTTCTGTGAGTTAACCAATCCTCAATCCATTCTAATATATTATCCCCAATACCGTGAGCTCCTATCATCTGCAATAATCTTTTATGTGGCACCTTATCGAATGCCTTCTGGAAATCCAAATACACAACATCTACAGGTTCCCCTTTATCAACTCTGCTTGTTATATCCTAGCAAACACGAGGGGACATAGCTTTAAGTTGAGGGGTGAAAGATATAGGACAGATGTCAGAGGTAGTTTCTTTACGCAGAGAGTAGTAGGGGCGTGGAACGCCCTGCCTGCAACAGTAGTAGACTCGCCAACTTTAAGGGCATTTAAGTGGTCATTGGATAGACATATGGATGTAAATGGAATAGTGTAGGTCAGATGATCGGCGCAACATCGAGGGCCGAAGGGCCTGTACTGCGCTGTAATATTCTAATTCTAATTCTAAAAAAAAAGAGCTCTCGCAAATTTGTCAAACATTATTTCCCTTTCACAAAACCATGTTGACTCTGTTTGATTGCGTTAAGCTTTTCCAAATGTCCTGCTATTTCTTCCTTAATAATGGACTCTAGCATTTTCCCAACGACCGATGTTTGGCTGACTGGCCTATAGTTTCCTGCTTTTTGTCTCCCTCCCTTCTTGAACAGGGGCGTCACATTAGCGGTTTTCCAATCCACTGGGACCCTCCTGGAATCCAGTGAGTTCTGGAATATTTCGACCAATTCCTCCACTATCTCTGCAGCCACTTCCTTTAAAACCCTTTGGATGCAGGCCATCAGGTCCTGGTGACTTGTCTGCCTTTAGTCCCATTAGTCCTTTGTCCCTCGTGATAGAGACTGTGACAAGATCTTTCCTCCCATTACCTCCTTGTTTATCTGATTATCTGTGGGATGTTTGTAGTGTCCTCCACCGTGAAGACTGATGCAAAATATTGAGTTAAATTATCTGCCATTTCCCTGTTCCCCGTTATCAATTCTCCAGTCGCATACCAGTAGAAGGTCTTGCTGTTTGTTTTTGTATTTCTTGCCGATTTACTTTCTTAATCAATTTTCTCCCTCTTTATTAGCTTTTTAGTCATCCGCTGCTGGTTCCTAAAAAAAAATTCCCAATCCTCTGGCCTACCACTAGTTTTCGCCACTTTGTATGCCTTAGTTTTTGATTGGATACTCTCCTTGACCGCCTTTGTTAACCACGGGTGGTTCATCCTTCTCATCGAGTCCTTCTTTTTGACCGGGATAAATTTTTGCTGAACATTATGGAATATCTGCTTAAATTTCTGCCACTGCTCATCCACTGACCTTCCCCTTGGTCTATTTTCCCAGCCTGCTTTAGACAACTCTTTCTTCATACCTCCGTAATTGCCCTTGTTTTAAGTTGAGGACACTGGTTTGAGACCTGAGTTGCTCACCCTCAAATTGAATTTGAAATTCTACCATGTTGTGATTGCTACCCCTTGAGGATCCTTAACTACGATATCTCTTATTAATCCTACCTCATTACACATTACCAAATCTAAAATAGCCTGTTCCCGGGTAGGTTCTGCAACATATTGCCCTAAGTAACAATCCCTGATGTACAGTACAAACTCATCTTCATGGTACCTCTGCCAATCTGATTTGTTCAGTCAATATGCAGATTAAAATCACCCAAGACAATTATAGCGCCCTTCTTACATGCCTCCATTGTTTCCCGATTTATACTTTGTCCAACAGTGAGGTTACTCTTCTGTAGACGACCCCCACCCGTGACCTCTTCCCCTTGCTATTCCTTATTTCCACCAAACTGATTCCACATCACGATCTATTGCACCTATATCACTGCTTGCCACCACACTGATACCTTCCTTTATTAACAAAGCTACCCCACCTCCTTTTCCTTTTTGCCTATTTTTCTGGAACGTCGAATACCTTTGAATATTGAGTTCCCAGTCTTGGTCACCCTGTAACCACATCTCTGTAATAGCTATGAAGTCATATTAATTTATATCTATTTGTGACGTTAACTCATCTATCTTGTTCCAAATGCTGCATGCATTCAGATAAAGAGCCTTAAGCTTTGATTCATTCTTTTCTAATTTCTGCTGCACTCTTCTGCTTATATTTTCTGCCCCTTCCTGTCACACTTTGATTACCGTTTGCCTTTTCACTACCCTGCGCCTCTGCTCTCTGGTTTCTTCTTGATTTTTTAAACTTTAATTGAACCCTCCTGCCCACTAATTAGTTTAAAGTCCTGTCTACAACCCTAGTTATACGATTCGCCAGAACACTGGTCCCAGCATGGTTCAAATGGAGCCCGTCCCAATGGAATAGCTCTCTCTTTCCTCAGTATTGCTGCCAGTGTCCCATGAATCAGAACCCATTTCTCCCACACCAATCTTTGAGCCAAGCATTTACCTCTCTAATCTTATTTACCTTGCGCCAATTTGCACTTGGCTCAGGTAGTAATCCTGAGATTATTACCTTTTGTGGTTCTGCTTTTTAATTTATCCCTGAGCTGTTCATAGTCCCTCAGCAGAACCTCTTTCCTAGTCCTACCTATGTTGTTGGTACCTACGTGGACCACAACAACTGGATCCTCCCCCTCTCCAGCCCAGAAGAAATGTCCTTAACCTTGGCACCAGGTAGACAACACAGCCTTCGGGACGCCTTGTCATTTCTGCAGAGAACAGTATCTATTCCCCTAACTATGCTATCCCCTATTAGTACTACATTTCTCTTTTCTCCCCCCACTTGAATGGCGCTCTGAACCATGGTGCTGTGGTCAGTTCGCTCATCCTCCCTGCAGTCTGTGCCCTCATCCACAGCGGGAGCAAGAACCTCGTACCTATTGGATAATGCCAGTGGCTGACGCCCCTCCAAAGCTAAATTCTGGATCCCCATACTTGCCTAACTCGCAGTCACACCCTCCTGTTTCTGACCACAGTCCAAATTTGATGTAATTAATCTAAGGGGTGTGACTGTCTCCTGAACCACAGTGTCCAGCTGACTCTCCCCCTCCCAGATGTGTCGCAGTGTCCGCAGCTCGGACTCCAGCTCATCAACTCAGAGCCGAAGGTCCTCGAGCAGCCAAAGTACTTTTGAAGTGTAGTCACTGTTTTAGGAAACACGGCAATCAATTTGCTCACGGCACGATCACACATGCAGCAAAGTGATAATGACCAAAGCATCTGTTTTAGTGATGGTGGTTTCAGGATAAATATTGGCCCTAGGGATCCCTGCTTTTAAAGAAGAACAATGAACAGTACAGCACAGGAACAGGCCATTCGGCCCTCCAAGCCTGCGCCGATCTTGATGCCTGCCTAAACTAAAACCTTCTGCACTTCCGGGGACCGTATCCCTCTATTCCCATCCTATTCATGTATTTGTCAAGATGCTTCCAAATAGTTTTCATGGGATCTTTTACATCTACCTGAGAGAGCATTCAGGGCCGCAGTTTAACATCTCATCTGAAAGACTGCACCCCTGACAGTGCAGCACTCCTTCGATGCTGCACTGCAGTATTGGCCTGGATTATGGACTTTCTGGAGTGGGACTCAAACCCACAACCTACTGACTCTGAGGCAAGAGGGTTCCCCATTCAGCCATGCTGATTAAAAAAACCTTAATGTGTTATGTGTGAGAACTGAACTTATGATCATCACGTTATCAGACTGACGTACAACCTAGTATACTAACAAAGTAGTGAATACGTGGTATAGGCAGAGTTTTACTCTGTATCTAACCCCTGTTTTTTTTTAAGGTGTCCTTTATACCCCAGGTCCCTTTTATATATTTTATGTTGAGGGGGCCTTTATTCCTCAGGCCCCCTTTATATACATTTTAAAAATAACTTTATTAAAATCAAATAAATAAACCAAAACTCAAATTAAAATGCCATTCTCGGCGTCAATGATGCACTCCAGTCACTGCGGTGCCCTCCAGTTGCAAGGCCTCAAGCGTACCAGCGGACACCGCATGCTCCCTCTCCAGGGACACCCGCGCGCGAACGTAACTGTGGAAGAGGGGCAGGCAATCAGGGAGGACGGACCCCCCGACGGCCCGCAACCTGGGCCTGTGAATTGCCACCTTGGCCAGGCCCAGGAGCAGACCGACGAGGAGATCCCCCTCCTGGCCCACGCCCCTCCTTACCGGCTGCCCAAAGATCAGGAGCGTGGGACTAAAGAGCATCCAGAACTTGAGGAGCAGCACCTTCAAATACTCAAATAGGGGCTGCAAGCTCACATACTCCATTTATACATGGAACACTGACTCGTCCAGGCCGCAGAAAGTACAGGCGGCCTGGGAGTCCGTGAACCTACTTAAAAGTCTATTGCACGGGACTGCCCTGTGCAACACCCTCCACCCCAGGTCCCAGATGTAAAGGGGGAAGACTCCCGCATAGAGAGACCTCCATCAGGGTTTCCCCTCGCCGCCAGATGGCAACACGGACCGCTAGGGCGTGTCCGGCGGGCTGACAAGGGCGAAGAAGTGGAGAGTGTGCAGGAGTAGCCCGTACAGGAAACCCCTCCGCGCCGATTGGAATGGCACGGAGGGCATTTCCGAGAGGCGGCTCGGGTTGGGCAGGACCGGCTCCCGAGGAGGATTTCGGGCCCTGGGTCAAATGAGCAGTTCCGGCCAAGCAGGTGTCAGCTCGGCTGGGAGCGCTCCGCACTCCCGAGCCCCCTCGCCACCCGCAGTGAGGGGCATCCCGGGGGTTTCGGCTACACCTCTGCTCGCCGGACCGTCCCCGGAGTCAGCCCCCCGGACAGCCAAGGTGCTCACCTCCGCCGGCGGGGGAGCGCCCTGACTGGAGGCGACCATGTTCCAGACTCGGAATAGATCCCGGTAAAAGACAAGCAACTCCCTCAGAGAAGCGCGGCTAATGGTCTCAGCCGGGAGCTGCGTGTCGTCTTGCAGGCAGTGATACTGACAGAAACAATGCCTCGCCAGCACACACCATCTAGGAGGACGCTCGACGTACAGATATCTCTGCAGGTCCGAAGGCGGAGAGTCGCAGCCTGGGTGCGGACGCACACCAGCGACTGGCTGCCCTCCTTGATCGGGAGGCTCGGGACCACGGCAGAGACCCAGTGTTTCCTCTGGGTCAACGAGTTTCTTCTGGATCATTGTGGCCAATGCAGGGGGCGGGGCCAAAATGACCAACCGGTACCACAACATGGAGGCCACCAATTGGTTTATGACCAGCACTCGGCCTCTGTAGCAAAGCACTCTGAGCAGTCCTGTCCAGCGCCCCAGCCGAGTGGTGACTTTCACCTCCAATTCCTGCCAGTTTGCCAGCCAGGCTTCCTCTGTGGGGCTAAGGTGAACTCCCAGATAGATGAGGTGCGTGGTGCTCCACACAAAAGGTGCCAACTCCTCCGGCAGGGAGTCCACCCGCCACTGACCCGCCAGGAGTCCAGAATATTTCTCCCAATTGATCCTCGCGGAGGATGCATCAGAAAAGGTCTGCTGGCACTTGCGCATCCTCCGCATGTCAACAGGATCTGTGACTGCGAGGAGCACGTCATCGGTGTAAGCCGAGAGGACGACCCGCATGGCCTGCTCGCGCAGAGCCAATCCAGTCAACCTCCTGCGAAGCAGGCACAGGAATGGCTCCACGCAGATGGTATACAATTGGCCGGACATGGGGCATCCCTGACGCATTCCTCTCCCAAAGCGAAGGGGCTCCGTCAAGGACCCGTTAACTTTGACCAGACACTCTGTAGCAGCATATAAGGTTCGAACCCAGGCCACAAAATGTGGCCCGAGTCCGAAAGCGCACAGAGTCCCGAAAAGGTATTCGTGATTCACCCTGTTGAACGCCTTCTCCTGATCGAAGGACAGAAAGACGACTGACAGACCAGTCCTCTGGGAAAGATGGATCAGGTCCCAGATCAGGTGGATGTTGTCCTGGATGGACCGGCCCGGGACCGTGTAGGACTGGTTGGGGTGGATCATGTGGGACAGCACGGAGCCCAGGCGGGTAGACATAGCCCGGGCAAAGATCTTATAATCTGTGCTGAGGAGGGAGACTGGATGCCAGTTTTTAAGCAGGCAGAGATCGCCCCTCTTTGGCAGCAGGATGATGACCGCCCTGCGCCACGAGAGGGGCATCTCTCCGGTCGCCAGGCTTCCCCTAGGACCCGTGCGTAATCGTCCACCAGGACGTCCCAGAATGCCCTGAGGAACTACACGGTCAGCCCGTCCAGCCCCGGGGATTTGCCTCTCAATAACAGGTGGAGGGCACCGGTCAGCTCTGCCAACGTGAGGGGAGCCTCCAATCTTTCGGCACCCTCCAGGCTGACCTGCTGCAGGTCCTCCCACAAAACTCTGCGCACGTCCTCGCTGGACGGATCCAGAGAGAACAACGCACTGTAATAGGTACGAACCAGGAGGCCCGTTCCCTCCAGCTCCGTGATGGAGAATCCGTTGTCGGCCAGCAGCTCAATGAGCTGCTTAGGGACTCCCCCGCCATTTTTCCAGCGAGTAGAAGAAGGGTGAGGCGCGGTCCAAAAGTTCCAGGATCTGGATCCGCGACCTCACGTACACGCCTCAGGATCCTATGAGCTGCAGGTCCCTCAGCGCGCCCTTCTTCACTTTATATGCCTGCCTCAGGGCATGACCGAGGCGGGACGCCACGTCGAGCACCTCCCTCTCTAGGTGCCCGATCTTGGTTTCCCGCCTCTTGGTCGACCCCTTCGCATAGTCCTGACAGAAGACATGGATGTGAGTCTTGCCCACAACCCACAATAGCCTCAAGGAGGGGAAGCCCCCCTGCTTCCTTCTCCAGTCGGCCCAGAATCGACGGAACGAGTCTCGGAATCGCTCGTCCTCCAGCAGCCGGTTGTTAAAGTGCCAGTACGTGGACTCCGCCCGCGTGTGGAGCGGAGTGAACTTTGCCCACACCAGGTGGTGGTCCGAGGACGGCACCAGCCACATGGAGACCGCCAAGACGTGGGAGATGTATGCCTGCGAAAAGTAGAGGCGGTCGATTCGGGACCCTGCTCTTCCAGACCTCCACGTGAAGGCACTGGAGTCGGGTTGGAGATTCCGCCAGACGTCCACCAAGTTGAGGGAGCTGATCAGGCACCTCAACATCTCCACTGACGCTTGGCCGCGCTGGGGACCGGAGTGATCCCCCACGTCGAGGGTGCAGTTAAAATCCCCCCAGAGGATGATGCACTCGCCGCTATCGATGGAGTGCAAGAGAGCGGACACTTCTTCAAAGAAGCGCACTTGCAACGCGCCGGGCCTGGGCGCGTACACGTTCACAAAGTGGAGTGGCATACTACCCAGGCGAATGGCAAGGTGGAGCAAGCGGCTCGGCACTAGCTCCTTGACCCCTAAGATCTCCGGCTGAAAAGTCGGGGCCAACAAGATAGCCACCCCACTAGAAATAGGGGTGAGGTGACTCATGTAGACCCCACCCTGCCACTCCAGGAGCCAGGTAGCTTTGTCTCCCGGAACGGTGTGGGCTTCCTGCAGAAAGCTCACTGCGTATCTCCCTTCCCTAAGGACTGAGATTGTGAAATCTGAGGTGAGACCCCCTGCTGCCGTTGATGTTGAGGCTGGCTATGGTTATCTTCATGTCAAAGGTACTTAAAACCCGTCACCAACACCTCACTGTGAGGAGGGAGCGGAAGTGCACCTGGCCTTCCACTCCCCCAGCAACCCATTGAGGAACGCATTAAATCGGCACCTCTCAACCTGTTTCACGCCAGCGCCCTTGCCCGCTTTCTTGAGGGTGGCACGGACGGACTGAATGATCAGCGCCTGACTCGACCACCAGCCGAGGGCCAGCTGAACTTTATCGCGGCAACCCCAGAGTTCCGCTGTGGGGATGAGAGGAGACTCGGTGGGAGGCACGACAGACTCCGCCAGTTCACTGGTGATGGAATCAAGGTCGTCCTCCGTGCCCCACATGGAGTCCCCGTCCTCCTCTGGGTCGTCACTGTCAGCGGCCGACACATCCACCACACACTGTGGGGCGGACGTCCCGGCCGCACCAGCTGGTCCCGCCTCCGTCACGATCCCACCCCCAGAATCGATGGCGGAGGAGTCCTCTCTGGGTTCTAGAATGGAACTGGAGCCTCTGGGTACCAGCGGTTCAGGACCCCCCTCCACCTCCGTCCCCAGGCCAACGAATGGTCCAGGGGAGATGGAAATGCCCAACTCCGGAAATCCAACCGGAGCCGGGACCGGAGGCGGAAAAAGGAGGCCATCTCCCGTCCCGTCAGTGCCCACAGGACCAGCAGACAGGGAATTACACAGATTAACCTCTGGGTCGGGTACATCCCAGGCAGGAGCGTCTGGCTGCTGGGAGGGCGGCCCCTCACAGGTCTCGCTCTCACCCAGGACACCCGACCCATCGGCCAAAGGAATGATTTCTCCCATGGGGCCCACAGACTCCCCTACCAAGGGCGGGTCACCCACCTCAGGAGTTGACAAGATTACAGTGGCATCTCCCCCACCTCCGTTCTGAGGGGTGGAGGGTTCCCGCCCAGGTCTCGAGGCCCTGATTGTGTTGGTGGCAGGGAGAGCCTGAGGACCCACGCCAGGAGATGGACCCCGTGGTTCAGGGCCTTCTTCAGAGGTGGGACGTCTCCTCCTCTTATTTCGGGAGGGGTGCGGAGGCTCAGAGACCTCCATGTCATCAGGGCCCTCTGCCTCCGCACCCACCTTTTGCCTGGTCACCCTGCGCCTGAGCCCAGCCCTGGGGCAGGTGGATTCCCTGGGAGCGGGCCTTAGGCTGAGCTCAGGTTCGGGTTGTGCCACTGTTTCCTCCGCGCCTTCCTTCCACTCCCTCCCCACCGGAGGCTGTGAAAACTAACTGAACGGTATCTGGTGGAGGTGTACAGGGGGGGTGGTGGGTGGAGGTGCAGTGGCGCCACCCTGGGCTGCTGAGGTGGAGTCGGCAGCCGGGAGGTTGGGGCAGTTCTTACGAACATGCCCCACTCCCTTGCAGACATGGCACTGCGCCCCGTCCAAGGTCCAGAAGATGCGGTAGGCCGTCCCCTGGAATTACGCATTGAAATGGCCATCCGTGACCTCCTCCCGCACCAGCTGGAGGCTGTTCTCCCGAAGACCGAGCGGGACTGGGGTGAGCCCTGTCTTTACCTCCCCCAGATGGTGCAGGTGGGGGAGGAGCAACTCATTAGGAATGAAGGGTGGGACATTTGACAGAATGACCCGTTGCGCAGTGGCCTCCAGGGGGTCCACTGGCAGAAAGGTCCCGCCACGGTGAACCCCTTGCTCAGTGCCAGGGACACCTCCCGCTCGGTCTTCAGGAAAAACACCACCTTCCCGTACATTTTTGAGGCAGCAACAATGGCCGAAGGGCCGACAACCTCAGCCATTGCCTTCACGCATACCTCTATTGACATATTGGGGTGGACGTAGCTCTTGACCCCATGCTTCGATGTTACCAGCGCAAACAGTGACGGGGGAACAGGTGCAGCTGTAGCAGCCGCAGCAGCATACATACATGAAGGCCCTGCCACCGGCGAAGAGGGGCTTGCCATGGGGTCGCAGAGCCATGCCCAACCACAAGAAACAAAGCACACGACAGTTTTCTCTTAAACACAAACAATATGATGGGGCGGGGGGAATGGCAGTAGAGGAGGACAGGGCTGAAAAGGAGAGGAGAGTATAGGTGGCTGAGTGATGGAAGGGAGAGAAGGGCTGCGAGGAAGTTACTGTTCAATTGATGGTTGGAGCACCTTGCTGCAGAGTCTACAGTTCAGTCTTCCAGTTAGGGGAGGGCTCTTCGTCCGGGTTGGCTAGAGCCGCACGGTTCTCTCCTTTTCCTTCTGTTCGATTAAAGATTGTCTTCAGCCGGGCAGCTCCAGCCGTCTCAAGCCACACAGTTTGGGGTGGGGAGGGAGCCCCTTTTGTGCAGGATGAAAGATAAACACAAGAGCAAATACAGAGGCTCCCTATAGAATTTGGCAGCCCCAGCCCTGGATGTTCTGGTGCCTCCTCCCTCCCCCAGCAGTCCAAACAACAAACAGTTCTCTGGTGCTCCAACATTCGCCTCTCCAAAATGACTTGCAGGTCACCTTTGTCCTTGAATAAAGTACAAGAGACCCACAGTTAAAAGTTGTAAATGCTGCTGTCTCCTCTCCAGTTCCAGTTCCAGCTCCCACAGCCTGCTCAGATGCAGCTGGTTTGACTAATCGCACAGGAAGTGCTCCAAATTGCCCAGCCAATCCCATGCTGTATCTGTCCTGGGAGTGTTTGATGGGACAGTGTAAAGGGAGCTTGACTCTGTATCTAACCTGTACTGTACCGACACCCATGTGCTGTTAGAAAGCAAGTTCCAGGATTTTGCCCCCGTGACAATGAAGGAACAGCGATATAGTTCCAAGTCAGGATGGTGTGTGGTTTGGAGTGGAACTTGCAGGTGGTGATGTTGCCATGCATTTGTTGCCCTTGTCCTCGGTGGTAGAGGTCATGGGTTTGGAAGGTGCTGTCGAAAGAGCCCGGTGAATTCTGCAGTGAATCTTGTAGATGGTGCACACTGCCTCCACCGTGCATCGGTGGTGAAGGGAGTGAATGTTGAAGATGGTGAATAGGGTGCCAATCAAACGTGCTGCTTTGTCCTGGATGATATCAAACTTCTTGAGTGTTCGAGCTGCTCCCATCCAGGCAAGTGGAGAGTATTCCATCACACTGTTGACTTGTGCTTCGTAGTTGGTGGACAGGCTTTGTGGAGTCAGGGGGTGAGTTCTTTTTTATTTATTTTTATTTTTTATTTTATTTTTATTTAGAGATACAGCACTGAAACAGGCCCTTCGGCCCACCGAGTCTGTGCCGACCAACAGCCACCCATTTATACTAATCCTACATTAATCCCATATTCCCTACCACATCCCTACCATTCTCCTACCACCTACCTACACTAGGGGCAATTTACAATGGCCAATTTACCTATCAACCTGCAAGTCTTTGGCTGCAGAATTCCCAGACTCTGACCTGCTCTTATAGCCACAGTATTTATGTGACTGGTTCAGTTCAGTTGCTGGTCAATGGTAACCCCCAGGATGTTGAAAGTGGGGGATTCAACGATGGTAATGCCATTGAACATCAAGGGGACATGGTTAGATTCTCTCTTGTTTGAGACGGTCATTGCCTGGTACTTGTGTGGCATGAATGTTACTTGCCACTCATAAGCCTAAGCCTGGATGTTATCCAGGTCTTGCTGTGTCTGGACACAGGCTGCATCAGTATCTGAGGAGTCACGAATGGTGCTGAACATTGTGCAATCATCAGTGAACATCCCCACTTCTGACCTTAAGATGGAGGGAAGGTCATTGACGAAGCAGCTGAAGATGGTTGGGCCTAGCACACTACCCTGAGGAACTGGTATCATCCTCAATGTTTACCACAAATTTTGAAATTTTACTCCCTATTACAAAATAAAAGTCATTTAGATATCAAAAAAAGCAGTGGTCCTAGCACTGAACCTTGGGGACCACGACTGTCTACCATTCTCCAGTCTGAAAAATAACCATTTACTACAACTACTTCTGATGAAGGGTCACTGACCTGAAACATTAACTCTGCTTCTCTCTCCACAGATGCTGCCAGACCTGCTGAGTATTTCCAGCATTTCTTGTTTTTATTTACTACGACTCACTGTTTTCTGTCCTTAAGCTGATTTTTTTTATCCAATTGGACACTGACCCTCCTATTCCATGATATTTCGGTAATTAAAGTCCTCCAGTATCACTGCTCTGTAGTTCTTGCACATCTCTGTGCTTTTCTGACAGATTTTCTTCTCTCTCTCTCTCACTATTTGGAGACCTGTAGAATAGCCCAGTTGTGTGATTATCCCCTTTTTGCTTTTCAGCTCTAACCAAATGGATTCAGTCTTTGCCCCCTTAAGTACATCCTCTTTTTCCAACACAACAATATCTTCCCTAATCAGTACTGCCACTCCACCTCCTTTTTCCCTTCCTTATCTTTTCTAAACACTTTGTATCCTTGAAGTGCCCAGTCCTCACCATTTTTAAGCTATGTTTGTGTTATTGCCACTACATCATATTCCCACACAGCTATTTATGCTTGTAGCTCACCAACCTTACTCATCACACTTTGTGCGTTTACATACATGCATTGTAAACCTGTCTATGCATTCCTTATAGCCCTTCTCAGTCTACTCCTATTAAATAGGGTATTACTTACTTCTCTAGAACTATCCAACACTCTCACTCCTTTATGCACCTCATTCCTCTTTTCTATTTCTATATGCTGGTCGCCCCCCCCCAGCACCACCCCGCCCCCCTCCCCCGCCCCCTGCCAATTTAGTTTAAACCCTCCCCAACCACACTGGTTGCGTTCCTGAATTCTGGGTCTCAGAGCTGTCAGAACATTTGGCTTTTGGGCTCTAACTTCAGGATTTCAGTCGCCCGCATTCATGGCAAAAGAGCCAGAGGGTAGGAGGAAAAATATTTTTACACAAAGAATGCTTAGGATTTGAAATGCAGGTGGATACAGATTCAACAGCAGCCTTTAACCCTTACCCTAACCCGAATCCAAACACTAACCCTAACCCTACTGCCCGAATACCCTTCCTAACCCCAACCCCTAAACCTAACCAGAAACCCTAACTGGAAACCCTAACCCTAATGGGCCTAACCCTAACCAGAACCCCTAACCCTATCCTAACCACAACCCTAAATCTAACCCTTACTCTAACTCCTGAACCTAAACAGCCCTTACACAGCCCCATAGTTATCCTATTTCCAAACCTTTACCCTAACCTAGGTATTCTAAACATTCTTCCCTTAACCTTCTCTCCAACCCTTACCCTAAAATCTATGCTCCTTGTCTTGGTCTTAGGCATGACTGCTCTTTCAACTGGATATATTCGCTGCAAAGTTAGTAATGTATCCTTGCATTTCAATTCCAATTATAACCCTAGGTGGGTATGGAAAATGGCAAGAAGAGTTGGACAGACATCAATGCCAAGTGTGAGACGAATAAAAGTGGCAGATACTAGTGAAATGAAACTCAAATGTGTATGTAAGCACAGGAGGGGAGGATTCCACCCCCTCCTCAACCCCCCCACTCCCCATCGACCCCCTCTCACCACCTCGCTGCCCGAATACCCTACCTGAACCTACCTAAACCTACCCTTAGATAAATACTAGAAAGAGAAACAATTGCAGGAAGGAGAGGGGAAGTCAGACTAAGTGAATTGCTCTTCAAAAGCGTCATTGCAGACACAATGGACGGAAAGTGCTGTACTATTCTATGATTTTTTTTTAGAGATACAGCACTGAAACAGGCCATTCGGTCCACCGAGTCAGTGCCGACCAACAACCACCCATTTATACTAATCCTACATTAATCCCATACTCCCTACCACATCCCCACTTTCCCTCAATTCCCCTACCACCTACCTACACTAGGGGCAATTTATAATGGCCAATTTACCTATCAACCTGCAAGTCTTTGGCTGTGGGAGGAAACCGGAGCTCCCGGCGAAAACCCACGCGGTCACAGGGAGAACTTGCAAACTCCGCGCAGGCAGTACCCAGAATTTTATGACAGGTACAAGTCCATAACACATTCCTACCCTTGCATGACAGAAAGCAAGAAAAACAAAAAAACTGGGAGAAACTGGTACATGAAAGGGAGTAAGTGGAAACTTCACACATGATATTCCCGGAAGCAGATGAAAGATAGTGAGATTCCAGATCCCAGGAAAGGAGCAGCAAACATTCCATTCCTTTATATATTAATGATTTGGACTTAAATGTAGGAGGCATGATTGGGAAATTTGCAGCTGACACAAAAGTTGATAGTGAAGAGGATAGCTGTAGACTCCAGAATGATATCAATGGTTTGGTTCAGTGGGCGGAAAAGTGGCAAATGGAATTCAATCCAGAAAAGTGTGAGATAATGTATTTGGGAAGGAGAAATAAAGTGAGGGAATATACAATAAACAGGAGGATATTGAGACGGGTAGAAGAAGTGAGAGACCTTGGAGTGCATGTCCACAGGTCCCTGAAGGTGACAGGACAGGCAGATAGAGTGGTGAAGAAGGCATATGGAATGCTTTCCTTTATTGGCCGAGGTATAGAATACAAAAGCAGGGATGTAATGCTGAAACCATATAAAACGCTGGTTAGGCCACCGCAGGAGTATTGCGTACAGTTCTGGTCATCACATAACAGGAAGGACATAATTGCTCTGGAGAGAGTACAGAGGAGATTTACAAGAATGTTGCCAGGGCTGGAAAATTGCAACTATGAGTAAAGATTGGATAGGCTAGGGTTGTTTTACTTAGAACAGAGGAGGCTGAGGGGTGACTTAATTGAGGTGTACAAAATTATGAGGAGCCTGGATAGAGTAGACAGGAAGGACCTGTTTCCCTTTGTGGAAAGGTCAATTACCAGGGGGCACAGATTTAAGGTGATTGGTAGAAGGATTAGAGGGAACATGAGGAAAAGCATTTTCACCCAGAGGGTGGTGGGTGTCTGGAATTCACTGCCAGGAATGGTGTTGGAGGCAGAAACCCTCAACTCATTTAAAAGGTACCTGGACATTCACCTTGCTGTAACTTGCAAGGCTATGGACCAGGTGCTGGAAGGTGGGATTAGATTGGGCGGCTAGTTTTTTCAGCTGGCACAGACACAGTGGGCTGAATGGCCTCCTTCTGTTCTGTAACTTTTCTAGGGTTTTATGGTTCTAAAGCAGTTTTTTTTCTCAATTTACATTCTCCACATTAAAGGGAGATTTTAACAAAAGAAATGTAAGACCCACAGGATTGTTTCATAAAGTATAATTTGAAATAGAAAAGAAATATTTATAAATTAATCAGAAAGAATAGTGAGATAAGCAAGCAGGTGCACCTTTAAACTGTAACAAAAGTCTTTCTCTGTTTTTTCATTTATTTTTATTATGTCTTTTCATCAGTTGTAAATAGTTTTTTAAATTCTTGAAGAACTTTTATTTTATTTGAAGTGTCACCATAATGGTTTTTGTGGAAATTGCAGAACCAGGAAGTTTTAAATTTATGAACTGTCCCAAAATCTGGCCGCCAGCAAACTGACCTCATGACCTGGGGAATAGGCGGCGAGCCCTTGTCACGATATTGTCAGGTTATAGTGCACACCTACCTCCCGTGCATTCGAATACTGCATTACGAGGCTGCGCAACTTATTTCCCAGGCAAGTAGGGATCAGGTCTTTGGCCCTAGTCAGGATCTGCCTAGTTCCTTAGTTCCAGTTTAAGCTGGTCAGCAGGTAACAGTGGTTGTGTTTGAGGGGTAGGTGTTTAAGCAGATCCTCTGCCCCAGCTTTCAGACTTTAGCCTCCAGCATCTCGAGAAACAGTTTGTGCAGTGCCACCTTGCCCTCTGCCATGATTCGGCGGAAGCATTGCATGGCCTTGTTTGCTGTTTGACGCAGAAGTGGTAAAGTCATCAGCAGTTTGCCGCCACGGTGAGGATCCTCCAGGTGTTGGTTCTTCTCGTACTCCTGCAGGGCCTCATGAAGGATATCCTGGAGGTTCTGAATTGCCTCTACATTCTCAATATTCATTGAATCTGCAACCAATAAAGGAAAACATGAGGCATCTTCCTGCTTACTTTAACCCTGTTTAGACTTTCCACCATTCCCCTCAGAGTGCAGGTGCAGCTCAGTTGGTTTCACTTTTATTTCTGGGTCAGAAACATGTAGGGTTGAGCCCCACCAAAGTCATTAATCACATAATATAAGCTGATAGCCCAGTACCATACTGAGGGACTATTGCTGTGTTTACCAGTACCCTTTAACATCAAACAGTACAGGTGCGTGTGTAGGTGTGTATCTGCATATGTGTGCATGGTCTGTGGGGGCATGTGTGCATGTGCGTGCTGTGTGTGTTGATGTGTGTGTGCTTGGGTCTGGGTGTGACAGTGTGTCTGTGGGTGTGTGTGTGCATGTGTGTGTGAGATGTGAATGTGTGTCGTGTCTATATATCTTTGGGAGTGTGTGTGAGTGTGCATCTGTTTTTGTCAGTGTGTGTCTCTGGTGTGGGAGTGAGTGTGTGATTCGGCATGTCTCTGGGTATGATTCTATTAGTATTAAATGGCAAGTGTCACATGGTTTTAACTGCAAACCCACTGCCCACTTCAGACAATTGGAGATGGGCAGTGCTTAGAGATCCTCCCGCACAGGAACATCCAAACTACTGGTCATGATCACATCAGAGCACAGGAACCCAGGCAGACGGTCCTGTTTGCTCTGAAGTATCTCATTCGTTGCCTTTTTCTGCTTGAATCTTGTGGGCTGTTCTTGCTGTTGCTTCATTGGTGGGTTAATATCAACAACTGGAAAGCAAAACACTTGGTCACTCCTCCCTTTGAAGTTAGTGTAGCTCCGCAGTAATCCAGTGGGATGGGTCACAGTGAATTATTGGAGACAAGGAGAGAACCATTAAAATAAATGAATATAACATTTTGGAAGGAGTAACAGGAATGCAGAGTACTGGGCTAATGGGAAGATTCTTGGTAGTGTAGATGAACAGAGAGATCTTGGTGTCCATGTGCATAAATCCCTGAAGGTTGCTACCCAGGTTATAGGGCTGTTAAGAAGGCATATGGTGTGTTAGCTTTTATTAGTAGGGGGATCGAGTTTCGGAGCCACGAGATCATGCTGCAGCTGTACAAAACTCTGGTGAGGCCGCACCTGGAGTATTGCGTGCAGTTCTGGTCACCGCATTATAGGAAGGATGTGGAAGCTTTGGAAAGGGTGCAGAGGAGATTTACTAGGATGTTGCCTGGTATGGAGGGAAGGTCTTACGAGGAAAGGCTGAGGGACTTGAGGTTGTTTTCGTTGGAGAGAAGGAGGAGGAGAGGTGACTTAATAGAGACATATAAGATAATCAGAGGGTTGGATAGGGTGGATAGTGAGCGTCTTTTTCCTCGGATGGTGATGACAAACACGAGGGGACATAGCTTTAAGTTGAGGGGTGATAGATATAGGACAGATGTCAGAGGTAGTTTCTTTACTCAGAGAGTAGTAGGGGCGTGGAACGCCCTGCCTGCAACAGTAGTAGACTCGCCAACTTGAAGGACATTTAAGTGGTCATTGGATAGACATAAGGATGAAAATGGAATAGTGTAGGTCAGATGGTTTCACAGGTCGGCGCAACATCGAGGGCCGAAGGGCCTGTACTGCGCTGTAATGTTCTAATTCTAATAACATCAATTGGGAGAAAAATGAAGAGGGACTCAGTACAGATATCACCGGGAGAAAGCGTCTAGCTACTGGGGTCACTGTCCCCTCCCTCCCCCTCCCTCACTCTCCCATTTCCTCATTCTCTCCTCCCTCCCTCACTCTCATCCTTCCTCCTCCACTCTCCCCCTCACTCCCTCCCTTCCTCACTCTTCCTCTCCTTTCTCATGCACACCCTCACTCTCCCCCGTCATGCGCTCCTGCACTCTCCCCCTCCTTCCCTCACTCTCCCCTTCTGTCATGCACTCCCTCACTCTCCCCCTCCTTCCCTCACTTTCCCCCTCCCTCATGCACACCCTCACTCTCCGTCTCCCTCTTTACTGTCCTGTTCCCTCGTTCTGTACCTCTCTAGCTTTTTTGGAATTATTTGCTTCAATGAACAAATACCCATGGAAAAGTAGCAATGTTGTGTCAATCAATTAGATTGATGAACTCTTAATTGCAAAATCAATTTCTCTTTCCCCACCCCAACCCATTTTTTTCCTGAGGGAGCAATTTTCCTTCACGTCTATTATACCCTAACCCAGCCTGCAACCTGGTATCTCTCTCTTGCCTTCACTGATGGTATATCATTATTCCAGGCCATTGCACACTTTGACATTGCAGACTAGACAGCAGCACCTTCGAATAGGAGTTTCTGTCGATAGAATAGGTCACATCTCTCGCTCAGGAAGTGACAGATGTCAATAACTTTATCGGTCATCAGCTTCCTTTTAGCAAACAATTTAAAGAGTTGTGTCTCGTGCTTTGTTGCTGTGCAGAGCCCTCAGCTGGTGCACACATTATATCCCTGCGACATCGCCCTTTTGTAATTAACGGGCACCACAACAACAGCTCCTAGAATTAACCACAGAGAAAACACGTCCTTGACAGAGAATTCAGAATGAATAGGGAAGGACAAAAGGAGCAGGAATCCTCAGAACCCTGTGACAGAAACCATCAGAAAATAAAGCATGATGGAACTCGCAGTTATAATCCTGGCTTACATCCCACCTTCAGTATAAAACTCTCAGTTATAACACCCTCTCTGTTACACCACACACTCAGAACACATAATAGGAACAATGTTGTTCGTTGGTCTTTACTTGAAGACCTGTGAACAGCCCCAGTCACTTTTTTTTGTTCATTCATGGGATGTGGGCGTATCTGACATGACCAGCATTTATTGCCCATCCTAATTGCCCTTGAGAAGGTGCTGATGCAAATGCAACTGATTGGCTTGCTCGGCCATTTCAGCAGCAGTTAACAGTTAACCACATTGCTGTGGGTCTGGAGTCACATACAGGCCAGACCATGTAAGGACGGCAGATTTCCTGTAGTTTCATGGTCATCATTACTGATAATAGCTTTTTAATTCCAGATTTTATTTAATTAACAGCTGCTGTGGTGGGATTTGAATGCATGATTACTAGTCCAGTAACATAACCATTATGCTACTGTTCTATCTAGTGTAGGTTGAAATTGGGAGTGACCAATGATGATTTGTACCTGAGTTAGCGAGCGCCATGGCTTTCAGTGTCACAAACTCTTCCTTGTCAAGTTGAAGCTTGCGATACTTTTTAATCAGTTGCAGGAGTGTGCAGTAGAGGTCGAGAAGTCCAGCCATCCGACATTGCTCCCGCTCCATGATGAAATCATCTGCATAGACCAATCCTTCATCATAGGGCAGCGAGCGGAACACAACACCCAGGATCAGCACCTCCATCCAGGCACTCTGCAGGAGGCCCATCTGATCTCCCAGTGACAGTGTGGAGAAACCTGTGAGTGTTGAGACAAATGTAAGATTGGCGGACAAGCTTATTGGGCATTGCATTGCAGCTGCCCTCTCAGGAGCGTCACATCGAATTCTGTTCACTCCCCTCTATAACCCATTGACCTTCAGGGTAGGGTACAATGCCCTGCACTGCTTCCTGTGCCAATCAACACGGTACTGGAACCAAGTCACCTCCTGCTCTAACTCAGAACCTCCAAACTGTAACTCCTCTCAGCTCCTGCCCTGCCTTTCTTGTACAATTGACTAGGTTTCAGAACCCAGTTTGCTAATGGCGAGTTCCTCACTGACCTGGTTTTAACTCACATTCCAGGAAACAGGGTGCATACTGTAACTTGGTGATCTGTGTGAAGGATCGGGGTGGGGGGAAAGACAGACGATGGAGAAAAGCTAAGGGGGGAAGGGGTTGGTGGGGGAGGGTGGAGATGGTGGAAGGGTGGAGGGAGGGGAGGGCAATGGGGAGGAGGGTGGGGGAGGGATAGTGAAGGAGGGAGGGGGTGGGGGAAGGGCAGTGAATAAGGGTGGGGTTTGGGTGGGAAAGGACGGAGGGGAGAATGGGGGAAGAGGGAGGGAGGGCAATGGGCAGAAGGAAGGTGGGGGTGGAGAAAGGGCCTGAATTTTGATATATATTATCCAGATGAAAATTGATTGAAAATTTGGGTACAAAATCTGCCCACATCACAGGCCTCTCGTTACCTTCACCGTTTAATGTCGCATAGAAACTCAATGATCCAACAGCTCTGAGGATTAAAATACAAATTCGGCATTTTTAGGCTCGTGTGGGGCAGAGGTAAACTGCCTGAAGCTTTGAACACTGACAGCTACATTCTTGCTGAGCTAGTCTCCACATGGCAGCTTTTATTTCAACTCCATCATCACACCTGCAGGCCTAAGAATCACACAGGAGCTGCAAGGAGGATATTGAATGATGCCAGTTGCTATCATTGCTTTCCATTGGAGATTTCTATCTGGATGACACCTCTGCCTCTGGGTCCCAGGTGACTCTTATTTTCATTTATTTTTAGCTGATTAATACAAAACAACGTTAGAAAACATTAATTAGCAGATAGTAATCAGCAGATCAATAGGAAGGAGATCAGAAAGGGAAAGGCTGTGTCAGGGAGTAAGCTCCTTCACAGATATCAAAGTTTCTAATGTCAAAGTTTTAATTTCCCTGGGCTCAATGTGTGAATGCACACACACAAACTCACACACACACCCACCACACACTCACCACATACACACACACACTCACCACACACACACACACACACACACACTCACCGCACACGCACTCACACTCATGACACACACCCACCACACACTCACCACACACACACAACCACCACACACTCACCACACACACACACACACACCACACACTCACCACACACACACTCACGACACACACACACTCACGACACACACCCACCACACACTCATCACATACACACACACACTCACCACACACACTCACACACACACTCACACACCACACATTCACCGCACACGCACTCACACTCACACACACCACACACACACACACTCACGACGCACACACACACTCACACACACTCACGACGCACACACACACTCACACACACACTCTCACTCACCACACACACACTCTCACTCACCACACACACACACACACACTCACACACAGACATTCACACTCACAGACACGCACACTCACCACACACATACACACACTCACCACACACATACACACTCACCGCACACACACACTCACCGCACACACACACACACACACACACACACACACACACACACTCACCACACACACACACACACTCACACTCAGACACACACTCACCACACACACACACACTCACGCACACTCACGCACACACACTTACCACACACACACACTCTCACACACACTCACACACTCTCACACACACTCTCACACACACTCTCACACACACTCACACACACACTCACACACACACACACTCACACTCACACTCACCACACACACTCACACACACACACACACTCACCACACACACACACACACTCACACACACACACTCACCACACACACACACACTCACCACACACACACACTCACCACACACACACACACACTCACACTCAGACACACACTCACCACACACACACACACACTCACGCACACACACTCACCACACACACACACTCTTACACACACTCTCACACACACTCTCACACACACTCTCACACACACTCACACACACACTCACACACACACACACTCACACTCACACACACACTCACTCACATAAACACTCACTCACATAAACACTCACCACACTCACCACACACACACTCACCACACACACAAACACTCACACAAACACTCACACAAACACTCACACAAACACTCACACAAACACTCACACAAACACTCACACACACACTCACACACACACACTCACACACACACACACTCACCACGCACGCACACTCACACACACAAACACTCACACACACACACACTCACCACACACACTCACTCACACGCACTCACTCACACACACACTCACCGCACACACTCACCGCACACACTCACCGCACACACTCACCGCACACACTCACCGCACACACTCACGCACACACACACGCACACACACACGCACACACACACGCACACACTCACACTCACACAGACACTCACCACACACACACACACACACACACTCACCACACTCCCACACACACTCCCACACACACTCCCACACACACTCCCACACACACTCACCACACACTCACCACACACACACACTCACCACTAACACTTACGCACCACACACATCACACACACTCACACACACTCACCCCACACACACACTCACCACTAACACTTACGCACCACACACACCACACACCACACACACACACTCACCACACACACTCACACTCACACAGACACTCACCACACACACACACACACACACACTCACCACACTCACCACACTCCCACACACACTCCCACACACACTCCCACACACACTCCCACACACACTCCCACACACACTCACCACACACACACACACTCACCACACACACTCACACACACCACACACACACACTCACACACACCACACACTCACCACACACACACACTCACACACACCACACACTCACCACACACACACTCTCTCAAACACTCTCTCACACACTCTCACACACTCTCTCACACACTCTCACCATACACACACACACTCAAACAAACAAACACTCAAACAAACACTCACACAAACACTCACACAAACACTCACACGCACATTCAAACACACATTCACTGACACACTCACGCATACTCACACGCACACTCACACGCACACTCACACGCACACTCACACGCACACTCACACGCACACTCACACGCACTCACCACACACACACTCACCACACACACACACCACACACACTTACCACACCCACACACACTCACCACACACACACACACTCACCACACCCACACACACTCACCACACCCACACACACTCACCACACACACACTCACCACACACACACTCACTCACACACACACTCACTCACACTCACCCCACACACTCACCCCACACACTCACCCCACACACTCACCCCACACACTCACCCCACACACTCACTCACACTCACCACACACACACTGACACTCACCACACACACTCACTCACACTCACCACACACACACTGACACTCACCACACACACACTCACACACACACTCACACTCACCACACACACACACACACACTCACCACACTCACACTCACCACACACACACACACACTCACTCACACTCACCACACACACTCACACTCACACTCACCACACACACACTCACACACAATCACACACACACACACACTCACACTCACCACACTCACAACACACACACTCACACTCACCACACACACACTCACACTCACCACACACACTCACCACACACACTCACCACACACACTCACTCACACTCACCACACACACACTCACACACACACTCACACACACACACACACACACACACTCATCACACACACCACACACACACACACACTCACCACACTCACCACACTCACCACACACTCACCACACACTCACCACTCACACACACTCACACACACCACACACTCACCACACACACACACTCTCTCACACACTCTCTCACACACTCTCTCACACACACTCAAACAAACACTCACACGCACATTCAAACACACATTCACTGACACACTCACGCATACTCACACGCATACTCACACGCACACTCACACGCACACTCACACGCACACTCACACGCACACTCACACGCACACTCACACGCACACTCACACGCACTCAGCCACAGAACTCACCACACACACACACCC